>NW_021318558.1:103459-143678 GCF_001605985.2 Dendrobium catenatum | reverse complement strand
GGGGGGGGGTGAATTGGCTATTTTAAAATCTCTTGGAAATAAAATCATTCTTTTAATTTTTTGCACAAAGAAAATTTTTATCAATTTTAATTTTTTTCAACAACAAAAATTTAAATATACAGGAAAGTAAAAATCCACTAAAAATAAGAATCAAGAAATTTATAGTGGTTCAGTCCAACTAGACCTACATCCACTCCCTGAAGTCTCCCTCTTTATGGATTGCACTATTATCAAAGTGACTCTCCTTTTGCTCCCATAGCAAGGTAGAGAAGCCTTTACAATTACCCTCTCTTCCACCAATCCCTGGTGCAGCATAGTACCGTCATCCTTTCACACCCTCCAAGTGTTAGTAGAATACTGCCATCCTTTCACACCCTCCAAGTGTCGACAGAGTACCGTCATCCTTTCACACTCTCCAAGTGTAGACATAGTACCATAATCCTTTTACACTCTCAAAGTATTGGCAGAATATCATCATCTCTCCAAGTGCAGTAGAAAACCAGATCTTCTTAAAAGATCTTCTCTCGAGCATCTTCAAAAGAGTAAGGATGTGATTTTCCATAATTACAAAGAGATTCTCACTTTTTGAGTAACCTTGTGAACCCTTCACACTCTCAACTTGTAGGAACTCTCTCTCAAACACTCTCCCAAATCACTCCCACACTTGGTCTCAAAGAAAATTGAAGAAGGATTTCATCCACAGTCAGTATATATGACCTTATATTTGAAAGACATGAAAAACCATATATAAAATTAAAAAATTTTCAATTTGACTATCCATGATCGTACAGTACGATTGATGGTCATATATACAAATAATTCAAAATTTGCTCATAAGATCCAGTACGTACCATTTTTGTACTCTAAATGACCTGGGTACAAACTTATAACATACAATACGATTAATTCAAAATTGAATAGATTCATCTGATATAATTTAGTATGAAATGATTTTGTACTCTAAATAACATACTATACAAAAACCATATCGTACAGTAAAAATTGTTTTAATAAATTCATGTTTTATTTGGTATGAAAATGTCCTCAACCATTTTGTACTCTGGAAGTCATTTGTACGATCTTATGATCGTATAGTTTGAACAATTCAAAAAATTTACCTGTTCGTCTGAATGAAAAGATATGCATTCATTTTTTACTCTAGATGTCATATGTATGAACCTATAATCATGCAATATGTATCTATTTCATACTTTAGAAGGCATACGTATGAAGCTAACTTCGTACAGTACAAACATGACTTAGAAAAATTTTCTTGGCATGGTTCGATTAACTGCTTTCTGGAGGTGCGCTCAAGCCAAATTATCCCGTATGATATAAAATCATACAGTATCATTAGTTTAAAATTTTATAAATTTTTTATACTCCCCTAGTGTGCGTGTGCACAGTTACCCAATTACAATCACTCTCTCTTAAACATAAGAAAAGTAAAAAAAGTACAGACTACAAAAATAATAAATCCTAATCCAATCTGACTTGAAGTCTTCAACAGTCTGGAGTTTTATTTCTCTAAAATGTTAGTACACACAAACAACAAAAGTTATTTTTCTAATATATGTTAGAAGATATAATAGTCAATAAATTAATATTTTGAATCATTAAAAATACCCATGATATGAAAGTATAGATATGAAAACTAAGTTGCAATAATCTCCCCCTTTTTGATGATGGAAACACAATTATTATTTATGTTAACATTAAAAATAATTTTTCTCCTTAGCTCGCCCTAAATGAATGATCAATTAACTAACAAGGGATTCCCATGAAGATCAAATATAAAAAACATAAACATAAAAATGACACCAAATAAAAAATAACATGAATAAAAACACAAACTCAAATAAAAACATGAAAATGAATGAACATTCAAACAAATATGCACACATGCACTCAATACACACACACACACATCAATCATCAAACAATATTCTACACATACACGCACACATATCAATCATCAAACAATATTTTGACTCGCCCTTTTGACAATAACAAAAAGGGAAATAAATCTTGAAATTGAATGATTTCTATAGATAAACCAAAAGAGATGAAGGAGAAAAGGATTTTAAACTAATTGAAAAGTTCATAATACTAAAAAGAAAATTTTAAAAATTTTAAATCAAAGAACAACTAAGATAAGATTAGTCAACCAAGTTTATTATTCATTCTAGACAAATTAAATAAAAATGATTATTACAAAAATGACAAAATGAAGATTATTTAATTTCAAATCAATAATGGATATAATTGTTAATTAGATAGATTTGGATTAGATATTGAATGATAGTGGAAAGAATATAATAAAAAATTTCAATTGGCGATATTACGCATCTTTTTAAATATTTGTGATAAACTTTGTGCATCTTTTCTATTTGGGCTAATTTTGTCCCCCTTATCACTTTGCAAACCATTGCATATCTTTTCTATTTTTGCACATATTGTGAATCTTCCTTCCTTTTTTATTTTATTTTTTGAGTCTTTCCAATATCAGTAATCTAAAATCAAATTTCACTAATAATAAAAATAAACATATTGAAAAAGAAATAAAAAATAATAAGACATCAATCTTGCAACAATTATAGCTTAGATATTTTTGTTTATATGAACATGAAATTGATCTCCTTATCTAAGTCCAATTATATTTTTAATTTAAATTTTTGAAAGATTAAATTTTGTAAGGAAATTATTTTGTAGAGAAAAGTAATTTATAATCCATTTCAACAATCAATTTCAAAAGGTTTTTCTTATTAAAATCATAAATATTTTAAGGATTAAAAGTTAATGCACATGAACGAAAAATTCCAACATTCCATTGATTATAAAGATAACATATAAACACATATTTCAGAAATATATCATTATGATAACTCACATCATATCATATAGTCTACATAATTTCAACACATGAAAACACTCAACTAAAGTAGAAATATCACAACAGCAAATACAAAAACTCAAAAGCAACAACATGATAGAAGTACATGTAAAAATTTGAGGGACCCTAGTTTGGAGGAGGTGGTGGACTGAACATTAAAAAATAACTACTAATTATAGCTATATTCATGTTCACTGAGTCAAACTGTCCATGAACCCACCCCATATCTTCATTGTAGTGAGCATCCTACTGGTTCAGGTGAGTCTCAATTTGATCAAAACATTGATCAAAATGAGTCTCTTATTGATCGAATAATTGGACCATTTCCTGGTAGTAGTTTTGGTCAGTTCTAGGTGCTGGGGCAAGAGCTCCCCCTTCTTCCTCAGAATCATCACTCTTTAAACTCTGATCTCTCCCAAAAAGTGCCCTAAAAGAGTTATTAGTGAAGTAGATAGGAGGTTCTATGAGAGGATCAGGATGGATCAGGTTGTACTTCTTCTATAGAATGCAGGCAACTAAATGTCCTAAAGCCAGATTTTTCTTCCTCTTATGATGTGGAGGCCCAATTTCAGAAAGATTATAAATGTAGTCCATGATGAGTTGGGCTTCATCAAAGGGCTTTTCATTCATAATCGGATAGGTGACTATAGAGAAGAGTGGAGTCATATTTATCCGATCACCAGCTTTAGGGATAATAGAAGTTCTTAAAACATGATGGATGACCCAAGCATTTTGATGTAAAGTGTAAACCCTAGACAAATGACATACTTGGGATACACCTCTAAGAGTTTTATTAATTTCAATCCAATCAAAATTAGCCATAGAAGTCAAAGTGTGGGCTCAAATTCCTTGGGTTCTGAAATGAAGAAAGTTGCCTAAGTCTTCCTTGGTAATTTCTACTCGCTCTTTCTAAAGATAAGAACTAATAGTAGAGTGGTCCTCATTAAATCTCATGTTGGCGAAGAAGTATTGGAAGGTTTCTTAATGGTAGGCATAAATGAGGGTAAAAATGAATAAGAATTGAGTCAATACAAATAGGGGCATAACAAATAAATAAAGATCACCCTAAATAAGAAATCTAGAGGGGTGATCTTGGCAGTAGAATACCTAAAAAAGGCATCCTCATTTTCCTTAAAAAGGAAGTTATCATCCCCACCGCTTCTAGACAAGGAACCCTTAGAAACAAGGGGTCACTTGTTAGAACTAGTCATTCCTAAGATAAGGGCTCTAGAAGGATTTGAAATAGAAATGAAAGTGAATGAAAAAAATATCAATGAACCTTCTATTTAAATGAAAATGACCTATCGTATAGTACAAAATTCTAATCGTACGTAACATTTTAAAATCCACTTCTCCTTTAACTCTTTTATTTTATCTATATAAATCTTTCATTTCAAGATGTACTTTCCTTTTTGTTATTATCAAAAGGGGGAGTCAAATTAATGTAGATGATTGACGTGTGTATGTGTAGAATATTATTTGATGATTGATGTGTGTGTATGTATTGAGTGTATGTGCGCATGTTTGTTTGAATGTTCATTCATTTAATTATTTAATATCCACTTAGTTCCAACAACACTTTGATCCTTTATCCTTTTAATCAATTCCTAAGCATCATTTTTTATAAATTGATTCAACTCTTCTTGCATGGCCAAAATCCAAAATTCATCAAAAAGTTCTTAATTTATATTTGTAGGTTCAATCATTGATATAAAGGTAGAATGGTTCATCTCTTTGTTAAGTTCATTCCTAGTCCTAACACCCTCACTTGGTTCACCTAAAATCAATTCATTAGGGCGATTCCTAGAAAATTTCCATTCTCTAGGAAAAGGGTTTTCTTTTTCCACATTTTCTTTCAAATTCATCTTTTTAATTCCTTGAGAGTTATTTTCAATATGATTCTCTTCCATCCTTATCTTTTCCAAAATGCTAGATTCATCAAGCACATCATGTGTGGTCTCCTCAACTATCAAAATTCTCTTATTAAAAACTCTATAAGATTTTCTAACACTAGAGTATCCAAAAAAAATTTCTTCTTCAGATTTTGGATTACATTTTTCTAAAGGAGTTTTCCTATTATTATAAATGAACACCTTACATTCAAAAACATGCAAATATGACAAATTTAGTGTTTTCCCCTTAAGAAGTTCATAGGGTGTCTTATTCAATTTGGATCAAATATTCACCTTATTCATAATATAACAAGCTGTACTAATCGCTTTAACCAAAAAATATTTTAGAAGTTAATATTCTGCCAATATGGCTCTAATGGCTTGAATTAATGTTTTGTTATTTCTTTCAATTATCTTATTTTGCTGGGAGGTCCTAGGTGCTAAAAAATTATGATCAATTCCTTTCTCTACAAAAATTTTCATTTTTTTATTTTTAAACTAACCTCCATGATCACTTTGAATCGATAAAATCTTGCATCCTATTTTTCTATGAATCTAAATTGAAAAACTTCTAAATTCCTCAAATGTTTCACTCTTATGAAATAAAAATTTAACCCAAGTAAATCTTAAGAAATCATCAACAATCACAAATCCAAATAATTTATCTCCTACACTTATAATGCTAACTGGTCCAGAAAGATCCATATGAATAATTTACAATGGTTTGCTAGTCCTAAGATCCGTAATGGAATGAAAGGAGGACTTCACCTATTTTCTAAGTTAACATACATCACATAGGTGATCCTTAGTAAAGTCTAGTTTTGATATTCCTCTAATAAGTTTTTTTTGGGTAATTTTCCTAAGGTTCTTTATGCTAGCATGAGAAAGTCTCCTATGTTATAAACATGATTCATCAGAAATTGTTTTTTATACAAAATGCATTAGGAGATTTAATATAATTTAAATCAAGCATGTACACATTATTTACCCTAATTCCATTTAAAACATTAATTCCATTTTGGCTTAATATATAGCTAGTGAGAAAAAAATTTACACTATCACCCTTATCAGACCATTGACTAATACTCAACAGATTATGTTTTAAGCCTTCTAAAAGTAAAATATTCTCAATGAAAAAATTATTCAAGTTTCCAATCATATCTATGCCTACCACTTTCCTAGTGGTATTGTCTCCCAATGTAACCTTACCTCCATTCCTAGATTTTAGCGGTATAAATTATGTAGTATCTTAAGTTATATGCTTCGAGCATCCACTGTCCAGGTACCAAATGTTCTCATGAGATCTTGTATAAGAGCAATTTTACAAGATTATCAAACGTTAGTCTTGGTAATCCAAACTAGTTTGGATTCTCCACTTGACAACATTAAACTATATTACATGTTTGATATGCTTTATTTTATGCATCTTTGGTCTCCACATTAGATATGGTTTACTATGAATAGTGCAAGTGAGAGATATATGACCAGTCATTCCATAAGAAAAACATATAATTCCTGGAAAAAGACTTTCAATTTTCGTGAGTAAAACTATATTTTATAGGTTTTAAAAATTTTGGTTTCTTATCAAGATTAAAAAATTGTTCACGTGTGGGTGGAATCTTATTTTTCTTATATGCTTTAATTATTCTTTAAAAAATGAGTTTGCACTTTCTAGCACAACATTGTAACCTCTCAAATAGTGCTCTCTATTATCAGATTCTTTAATAAATATTTTAAAATCTTTTTTAAGTTCAGTATGGGATTATTTCAATAGTTCATGCTATTTGTTCAATTCATCAAACTCATTCAATAGTTTCATGTGGTTGTTATCAATTTGTGTGTGATCTTTCCTAAGGATTTCAAGCTCTTTTTGTAATTGAAGACAATCTAAATTCAACCTAGCATACATCTTTTTGAGTTTTCTATATATAGTATGTATTTTCTTAGAAATATCAAAAGGCTCTTCATAAGTTAAGTCACATACCTATTCTTGAACTAATTAATCAAGATTATTAGACTTCAAATACAGGTTGGATACTTCCTCTTATGCTTCCATTTCTAAGGAATCCAAAGCTGAGTTCACCCAAAAATCTCTCTTTAATCTCTTCTTGTCCTTCCATATTTGTTTTCTCCTCCACCTTCTCCTTGTTAGTATTGTTTTTAAGATTTGGACATTTTGATTTGATGTGTCTAGGCTTCCTGCATTCATAGTAAATAACATCGTTATAAGTCTTAACATTTTTATGGAACTTACCTTTATTCCTGTACATAAATCCACATGTGATAGTCAGGAAATTAAAGAAAAGTATACATATGTATTTTCCAAAAAATAAAAAAGGGATCTTATCAAACAATGGGGGTCTAGTGATCGAATACCCTTCAGGTGTATTATAATTTCCAAAAGTAGCCATGATCATTTTCAAAAAACTGTCTAAACCTTAATTTTGAAATCTGGCTCTAATACCACTTGAAAAGTCTTTATAGGTTGTTAGATCTAATTCAATTGTCACAATGCTAATCCCCCGGGGGGGGAATTGGTTATTTTAAAAATCTCTTAGAAATTAAATTAGTATTTAATTTTTTGCACAAATAAAATTTTTATCAATTTAAAATTGTTTCAAACACAAAAATTTTAACGTGTAGGAAAGTAAAATTTTAGTAAAAATAAGGACACAGAAATTTATAGTGTTTGGGTCCAACTAGACCTACATCCACTTCCTGAAAACTCCCTCTTCAAGTATTACACTATTAACAATGTGATTGTCCTTTTGCTCCCACAACAAGACGGAGAAGCCTATACAATTACTATCTCTTCCACAAATCCCAGTGTGGCAGAGTACTATCATTCTTTCACACCCTCCAAGTGTCAGTAGAGTACCATCTATTTGGATGATTATGGCACCCCAAGAGGGGGGTGAATCGGGGTTTTTAAATTTTTTATTAAAAGATGGAAATTAAAATGATTTTAAAGTTCTTTTGAAATGAATAAGAAATCACATAATTTTTATGAAAAATATAAATAAAAATAGATGCAAGAAATGAAAATAAAAGGCATAATATTTTTACGTGTTCAGCCCGGATTTCAATCCGACCTACGTCCACGCTAGTTAACTCTCGGGCTAGAATTCACTAAACTCATGTTTGCCTTGTAAACCTCACTTCTTTAAACCAAAGAAGTTCCTTACAACCTAATTACTCTCCTACATAGATGAGTACAACATAATTGAATTACAATTAAAACTTCACTAAGCCAAATGGCTTGGATCAAGAAAATGAAAAATATAATTTGATGTAAATAAAATAAAATAAACTCAAATTATCTTGCAATAAAATGTCCACAATATTTGAGGTGATCTTATAAATTAATTTTAATCACCTCACTACTTTCAAATGAAATATTGAATTTGCTCACTTTAAGATAGATTTATATTTTGTTTAAAATAAGAAAAATATTTTAAATAAAAATATATTCTTGCTAATTTAAACTTTATCTCTTCAAATAAAATAAAAAAATAGATTATAAATGTAAATCTGTGCCACCTTAAAGAAAATAAAAATACTTGCTTTGCTAAACTTCATGAATTTAAAAGATGTAATTTAAAAAAGTTTAATATAAAATTTCCAACAACTATTTCTCCAAAAAATAAATATTTTCAAGAAAGAAATATAGGGCAAAAACTAAAAGAACAGAAAGTAAAGATTTAGTGAAGGAAAGCAAACTCAGGAACTCTAAGAGATATTTCTCTGTTTTGTGTGTTGAAGCTTTCCAACCAAAAAGTTGATCTCTCAAATGAAAAGAGCTCTTGGAATAAAAATATAAGTTTCTTCTCTCAAGATTTATCATGTAAAGAAGAAAGGAAGAATGGAAGAATTGGTGGAGATTTACTTTTTGGGAAGTCTTACATGAAGAAGAAGAGAGGTATTTAAAGGGAAAGGGTAAGTAAAGTCAATTCTTAATCTAATATTAATTATCAACTAATAATATTATATTTGATCAATACTTAATTTATATTAAATATATAAGAGATTCAAATGGCTATAAAATGACTAACCACATGGGAAAGTTAAAAAGTCTTCATATACATCCAAAATAGGGCAAAAACAGCTACCAACAGATCATATTTAAATCAAATAATATTTGGAAATGCATTATAAAGTCAAATGACATCCAAAGGAGTCATATAACCTATTAATTTATATCTACATAACCTAAGCAATCTAATGCAAAAAAATTAGACCACGTTTTTATAAAAAATTTGTCATTTTCATTAAAATAAAAATTCATACACATTTATAAATATTTAAGGATATATTGAATATTAATATAATAATATAATGTAATTAATCATACAATAATTAATTGATGTGAAACAACTTAGTTTAAGATAAATAAATAATAAAAGTTTTATCATATAAGCTTATTACTTTAATTTCCCTAATTACATAACTTTCCATATTATACAATCAATGAAGGTTATAAAATTTATTTAAGAATAAAATCTTATAGATTTCTATATCAAGATTAATATATAATTAATAAATATTTAGATTATGATCAAATTAAATCATGCAATTAAATATTAATGGACCACTAACATACTCCTACGATAATACAAAATCCTTCAAGTTGTCCATCTTGCTCCATCTTAATCTCAACATTTGATTGAACTTGAGTTGTGCAATATAAATCCCATAAGTAATTACTGTAGACATAATTACAGCTGAAATACTTAGCACACAAATTAGAACATCCAAGTAAATGTTTGTTATCATCAAAATCTCTAAAATAGAATATGAGGTAGATAATATCAACAATCTCTTCATTTTTTATGATGACAAACTTATGTTGGGTATATATATAACAAAGGTGCAAATGGACCTTATATCATAACTTTTAAGCATTAGAAACATATATATGAAAATTGAGAAATATGTTTGAATGCTAATTTGCTAAACCAAATAATTCTCCCCCTAAATGTATGCATGTAAAATGAATTATGACCAACATATATAGTTCTTCTCCCCCTTTGAAAACATTAAAAAGAATAATTAAAAATATAAAAGAAATTTAAATGTTAGGTTCTAACATCCCAAGCATACATCTTAACATGCAAAATTTATCTCCAGTTAAAGGTTTAGTAAAGATATCAGCTATTTGAGAATCTGTGTTTACAAAATCTATATTTGCATCACCTTTGTTAACATGATATCTAATAAAATGGTGTCTAATCTCTATGTGTTTAGTTCATGAATGTTGTATAAGATTTTTTGTTGAACTTAAAGTTGTATTATCACATTTAATGGGAATATTTTTAAGCTTAATTCCAAAATCTTCTATTTATTTCTTCAGCCATAAAACTTGAGTAACACAACTACATGCGGCTACATACTCTACTTAAGAAATGGATAAAGCGATAGAATTTTGTTTTTTAGAAGACCAAGAAATAAGCGATGATTCTAAAAATTGATAGGTTTCAGATGTACTTTTTTTATCAACCTTACAACCAACATAGTTTGCATCAGAATAAGCAACTAAATTACATGATAATAAATTTTTAGGATATCATAAGCATAACTTATGATTTCCAATCAAATAGTGAAATATTAACTTAACTGTTGTTAAATGTGATTATTTAGGATTAGCTTGAAATCTTGCACCTAAACATACATCAAACATAATATCAAGCTAATTAGCAGTAATATATAAAAGTGAACCTATCATACTCCTATAAAGTTTTTGATCTATTAGTTTTCCTGATTCATCTAAATCAAGTCTAGTTGATGGGTTTGTAGGATTTTTACTCAATTTGAATCTCTTGATATCAAACTTTTCTAAATATTCATTTATGTGTTTGGTTTGACATATGAATGTGCCAGACTCTAGTTGTTTTACTTGGAGTACTAAGAAAAGGTGAGTTCTCCCATCATACTCATTTCAAATTCTTTTGACATTAATGAGGAAAATTCATGACATAAACTTTCATTTGTACTTCCAAATAATATATCATCAATATAAATCTATATAATAATCAAATCATCTCTAATATTTTTTATAAAAAGAGTTATATCTACTTTACCTTTTTTAAAATTATGTTAAATTAAAAAGTTATTTAACCTATCATACCAAGCATATGGAGCCTATTTTAAACCATATAAAGATTTCTTTAATTTATATACATGATTAGGAAAATTAATGCTTTCAAAACCTGGTGGTTGTTCTATAAAAACATCTTGATCAATATACCCATTCAAAAAATGCACTTTTGACATCCATTTGAAAAAGTTTAAAGTCCTTAAAACAAGCAAATGCAAGGAGTAATCAAACGGCTTCTACGTTTTCCATGGGTGAAAAAAATTCTTCAAAATCTATTCCTTCTATTTGTATGTACCCTTGTGCAACTAATCTAGCTTTATTTCTAATAATACTTCTTGAGTCATCTAACTTATTTTTATAAACCCATTTATTTTCAATTATATTTTGATCATAAGGTCTTGTGACTAACTCTCAAACATCATTTCTTATAAATTGATTAAGTTCCTCTTCTATAGCAATTATCAAAAAATTATCTTGTAAAGCTTCATATATATTTTTAGCTTCAATTTTTGATAGAAATGCAGAATGTTCTACCTCATCCCTAAGGTTTCTCCTTGTCTTAACACCTTGGGAAGAATCATCAATTATTTATTCTTTTGGATGATTTCTATTATATCTCCATTCTTTAGGCAATGAATCATCTTACTTTCTTCCAAATTTATTTTCTTTATATTTTCAATATTATCATCATTCAAATCATTTCTTATTAAGTCTATAGGGTTTTCACAAAAAATTACATGAATAGATTCTTCGATAATTAATTTTCTCTTATTGAAAACTCTAAAAGATTTTCCAAAAATTGAATATCCTAAGAATATAGCATCATTAGACTTACTATCAAATTTACCTAAAGGATCCTTATCATTATTTAAAATAAAACACTTTCATCCAAAAACATGTAAATGAATAATCATAGGTTTCTTTCCAAAAACTATTTCATAAGCGGTCTTTTTAAGAATTGGTCTTAAATAAAATCTATTTGTAACATAACATGCAATGTTTATTGCTTCTGGCCAAAAAATACTTTCAAAGTTTATATTCATCTAACATTGATCTTGATAATTATACCAAAGTACAATTCTTTCTTTTTACTACACCATTTTGTTGAGGAGACCTAGGAGCTGAACAATTATGTCTAATTCCATTTTCGTCAAAATAATTTTCAAATTCTCGACCATGATATGTTTGAATTCTATGAACCAAATAACCTTGTTATATTTGAATATACTTGACAAATTTTCTAAAATCATCAAATGTATTATTTTTATTAGCTAAGAATAATACCTAAGTGTATCTTGAATAATCATCTACAATAACAAATCCATAACTTTTACCACCTAAATTAGCTGTGTTAATTTGCTCAAATAAGTCCATATGTAATAATTCTAAAGGTCTACTCATAAAAACTATATTTTTACTCCTAAATGAACTTTTCATACATTTTTGAAGATATAGAAAACTAAATATTTAAATTTCAAATAGCACATTGCATAGGACAATGTTAATTATACAATATAATTTTTTTTATAAATTTAGATTGTATTTTATATTAATTTATATCATTTGATTATTTTTATTTTAAAAATTATCATAGTAGCACCACAAAGTATGATAAATATCACATAATATGATTTGATAAAAAACCAAATTATTTAATTAACTTTCACTTTTTTTGTCTTTAATGCTTTTATGCTCTAGTGGTGTGTGTGTACTTGGTTATTTTGCCCAATTTAATCCTGCACAAAAAGAAATACTAAAATAAGTTATAATATCATAAATTTACTCTCTTTGAATTTTGTTTTTATCATTGAGGGACATATATTTACAAGATCTTGAGCTCAAATAACTTCTCTTCCTAATCTCTTATCTTGTGTGCTAGATATCCTTTTACCTGAAATACTATTTGAAAGCATGAGGCTTGTATAAATAAATATAATTTGCATTAGCTTACTAATGATGTTTTTGATCATCAAAACCCTAGTGTGTGCACCAGGCTCAACTGGGTTCAACTACCTCCTCCTACTTTATGATTGCAAGTATTTTTGGTTAAACTTTTATTAAAAAAAGATAGAGGTTTTAAATATTATTTCAATTTCATATGCTCCTCTTCACTTTTTCCCACTTATATAATATAATAAAAAATGACATAGAGTGTAGTTTTTTTATTTAACATTAAAAAGGAGTACAATTTCTACAAAAGCACATCTCCTTTTGACATCTCAAAAATAAGGAAAGAAATAAGTAATAACAATGGAAACAAAAATACAATGACACTCAAGAGTAAAAAAAAAAAATATAATACAAATAATAGAATCAGAAATTAAAAGGTTGATGATCAAGTCATGATGGCATAGGCTAAAAGTAAGTATGAAGGAAGGCAAATTCCTCCTAGACCTAGGAACAATCTTCATCAAGGTGACTTGCAATTCCTCCTGTTATTAATTCGACCACTGTATATGATCATCAAATTTAAGCTGGTATCAAACAAAGTTGTCCTCCCATGCCTCCTAATAGAAATTTTGTGGCTTAGAGGTTGGTTAAGCTTGTGCTCCCCCTTTTTTTCATCTTCTCGATCTCTTACAACTTGTGCTTGTCTATACCTCTCAATATAAATGAGGTGAAATTATTGTTAGTCAGTCTCTATTATGCCCCTAAATCTAATCAAAGAATTAAATCTTAATCTTAATTTTCACAAACATAAAATAAAAGATACCATAACAAACTAGATACTCCATAAAAAATGAATTAACATAAAATATCACCCAAATTTCATTTCCAAAGCAATCATATACAAACAATCTAGTCCAATTTCATTCTACACATCAAAATATAATAACTTGATTACATAATACCTTAATGCAAATACTCTCGGTGGTCCTTCTCTTATCAATCTCTACTCCACTATACCATTCGATCCCTTTTCTTTAAATTTCATAAAATAATGGACTGAGAAATGACATGCTTAATATGATATCCCAATTCATATTAAATATGTCAATGCACATATTTGTAGTGCAAAATAAAAAAACAAAAATTCACTATAAATTAATAGAATGTGATTTTTCTTGTAGAAAACACAAACCAAAGGATTTACTTTAGCCAACATTATATGAAGGTAACGTAACATGTTTTGAACTTAAATGTACAATAGAATCAACTTTTTAGAATTTGTAATTTGAGCTTGAACATTATGAACATTAATATGTACTTTCACTTGCACTTTCATATGGTTTTTAAAAAAAATTTACAATAATATTTATTTCCACTTATACTTTTATAACAACATCATAGTGTACTTATATAAAAATACCATGGTGTACTTTTTCAATAGAACATGTTTTGTATTTAATCTCGTTTCATTTAATTGATTATACATCATATGGATTATAATAGGCATGCCCCAATGTCTTCTTAAAACATCAATTCAACTAATTCCACCAATGGTTAACCCCCCATTAGGTGAAGGAGACTAGCCTGATTCCTATTATAATTCCACTTTCACTTATAACTCTTTTGAAACTCCCACACCATCATAAAAATGGTGTGGCAAAAAATAATTTCCAATATCCAGATAACAGAACATGTGCTGCACTTTAATATTATCCCATATCAGAACTAACACTATATAGACATGAATGTCCATGCAAAGATGAACAAAAGTGATATATATACATTGTATTGAACTTGAATAGAAACATATATGAACCATACTTTAGATGATGATGCATGTATAATTTGACTACATATTGAACATTTACTATTTAAAAATCATTTATTAGGAAATTTTAGAATATAATTTTAGGAATTTTTGATGAATTATAACATGTTATAAAATTATCATTTTAAATAGAAAATATTAAAAAAATTTATATAGACAAAATTGACCAATATAATATTGACTTCTTATAGTTAAAATAACTAGATTATTCTACGACATATAAGAGATTACATGATGAATGATTTGTAATATTCATTAAGAGCAAATTTTACTTCATAACTTTTCATAGAAATACTAGAATTTAAATAAAAAATATGGTATTGGTAATCTACCTCAATCAAAATAATTCTCCTAACTAACCTGATGGATATATCAAACATCGTGGTCTCTAATTCCTTCTCCCTTCTTTCTCTCTCTACCTCTTCACCTCTTCATCAGTGGAAAGACACTGGTATGGGTGAGGGGTAGTGGCTTTATATTTTTATTATATATAGAAATTAGTTTTAGTACTTAGTATTGATGTGATCAAACTCATAGTGATGCATTATTCAGTTAGAATATTCTAGATTCCCCTGACCTTCCTAGATAGAGGGCTCAACATCATTGCACTTCATTTCAATGTCACAGTGTTTCCTCACTCCAAAATAAAGAGGATATTATTATAGTGCCACCATATATTACAGGAGTGTACTCACCCATCTCAATCTTTTAGATAGAGAGGAAAACACCACTATGCTCCTAGAAGAAATTTTACATTCCCATTTAGAAGCTTATGCTTCAATTCTAATTTTTATTAGGATAAATTTAAGAGATAAAAAGATAGGGACAAAATAATTTCCATGTTCTTAAGTTTTGAGTATTACAATTGAGTTGTGAAGGTTAGGAGACATTGTACTTAGTTTTGAGGATATGGGCTATGATTTTTCCTATGGATAGATTTCCTTTCAGTAGACCCTATGTTTTCTAATGGAGGTTAATTATGCTATATACAAAATTAACATATCAACTACATTAAAATCCATATCGGTCATACAAAAATAAGTAACTATTGATAATATGTGGGTAATATTGATTATGTATTTTGCTTTAGGGATCACATTATACTTGTAGACTTCTTTTTTACTTGAGGTCAAACAGACAATAAGAACATTGAAACTATAATCATTTTTTATCATCAATAGCTCTACACTATAGTCAATTGATCCAATACATTTCACTCTACAGTGCACTAAATCCATGACATCAACCCTTATTTAAATTTCTTCATTAGGAGCATCATACACCAAAGCCTTTATCACTGGATCCTTCAGCCAATGATTAACCTATTTGTTCTAGCTGAGCGAACCCAAACTAGGATAATTGATTAAACATTTGATTTACCTAAAATCGAACCCTAATTTGTATCTGAGCTACCCCAAACTTTTCTAAATCCAACTGGTAATGAATTGAACCTGATTGGTCACCCCAGCTCAGTCAATAGTTGACTTGGGTCAACTCATTGCATACAATAAAATCAATCACTATAATTACTCAATAACTCAATTCATTTCATATTTTTAATACACCAAATAATATGTGAGTAAAATCATGGTGAGTTTGACCTAGTTAACTCACCAAATCTTAGTCAAACCCTCTCACATACAAATGCCTTTCATTCAAACTTCACATCCATATAAATAATCTCATTGGACTTTGCTTAAACAACACCAAAGACTTCTCTAAGACCAATCCTAACTAGTTTGACCTATTGACTAGTCAAACTAGTAAACAAAATCTAATTTTTGTTCTAAAACGTTCAAACCTAATCAAATTGGCAAAATCCCTTCATACTAACCAATGTGGCTGATTTAAACTCACTCCAAAAGTTCCCTAAAATCCCTCTATGCTAATCTCAGTCCTAAGTATAACCTCCATTAGCCCTAGTGGTCCCTTATATATGTAATTACCCAATGTCATTTTCAATTTGCATAGCATAATACCCTAGCTCCAAAACATTTGGGATAGGTGTGAGTGATCCATGGGAGGGTTCTAATGAATCATAGCTATTTAATTGAGCCCTAGGCTCTTAAATTAAATAAAATAATACAAAACCTTCATTCTAAACTAAATCCTTAACTAGAGCTCCTATAAATGGGGTCTTATTTCATTTGGGTTCTCCATAACTCCCACAACATTCCCCTATTTCAAATTGGTCGGTCAAAGGTCATTGATGGTGAGATTTCAGCCACCTTGCTTCAATGTTTATTTAAGACATATAACTCGCAGTCTAGAGCTTCTCCGGACACATTTTTGTGTAAAGTTGATCTAGATCTCTCAAGGAACAAAATAAGCCCTCAAGATAGCTTGAAAACCCATCCAATCATGGTATGAGTTAAACCCTAACCTTGGATTATACAAGTTAAATAACTTTACATAAAACAATTTTAAGCCTTCTAAATGCATCCCCATACTTCTTTGGATCATGGTGAACTTCTTACTAAAGTTTCATTAGATGAGGTTCACCAAATCTAATGTTTGAGAGCTTATTCCATGTGTTATCTTTTCCTTCTTACATGACTATCTCTAACCTGGGACATCTATTTCACGTGAATAGTTTTTATCATGACTAACTGATCAAATGATCCATCGTATTATATTTGGGAACTGTACGAGGTGCCATCTAATGGATTGAAGGGCAGTCAGTTTCATACTAGGCGATATCGATTGCTTGGATTGTTATTGACTCAAGTTAATGAAACTATGTTTGCGCCCTATTGTACAACGCCTGACGTACTATCACTTTAATAATTATACATTGCCATATAAATATTGCTAATGATTGACTACACTGTCACTGGCACACAATCATGGCTAACGTTTAGCCGCACTGTCCTTTCCTATATATTGGATCAAATGTTTATTTAAATCAAAAAATGTCCCAAAAATTTAAAATTTGTAAAAAAAAATGCTTTTTATCAAATTAAGTTTTTTTGCTCTATGAAACCAGCATGAACCTAATTTAAATTTAAACATAATTTCAAGTGTCAATGACTATTATATAATGATTAATTAAGGTTTCTTTCCCTACTCATTTTCCCTAACTAATTCTTAATCAGTAATGAAATTAACCTCAAATTTGGATAGTGCAAATAGGTCATGCATCTCACATATCCTAATTTTCTTGGACCATGAAAAGCAATATATCTTTGGTGATTGAATTTTTAAGGTTGTAGGTCATAGTTTGATCCAAAATTTTAGAAATTAAATATTATTTATACACATAAAATTTGCCTTTTAAATTGATGTAGTTTGAATATTACATTGCAAGGGTTAGACACAACTAATTTCAAACAAAGAAGAATATTAAAGACATCTAGAGAAAGTCATTTAGGATTTTATCTAGATAACTTAGAAATTTTTTGGAAAATCTCAATACATCCAATAGGGATGAAACTCTACCCTAGCATACTTAGTGACATAATAATCCTTTACAATTAATTTTACATTAATTGAAAGTTTAAAAGCCATTTAATTAATAAACCCTAAAATTAGCCCCTATTTTGGGGCAAATTTTTCTAAAAAGCATATAAAATTCCTAAAAATATGAAATAAACTTCTATGAACCCCAAATAAATTCTATAATCAATGGAAATTAAAATCAAACTTCAATTTTAATTAAAAATTTAATTATTGTTTAATTAACCCTTAATTAAATATTACTTAAATATAATTAAATAATAGTCATATTAATCCTACTTTTTAAGGATTTGTCTATTTGTTAGTCTTAACATATTACCTTAATCACTTGATCATTTGAGTTTTTTTGGTTAGTTAATTAATTACCCTAAACTTATATAACATGGGTTTTAAATAATTGAATAAATAAAAGAAATCAGAAATAAATAAATAATTGAATAAATGCTTTAAAAATTAAATAAAATAGAATAAATATTTATAAATATAACACAAATAAGTAAAAAATAGAAATTTTAAATTTAAATT
Source organism: Dendrobium catenatum (assembly GCF_001605985.2). Taxonomy (NCBI): domain Eukaryota; kingdom Viridiplantae; phylum Streptophyta; class Magnoliopsida; order Asparagales; family Orchidaceae; genus Dendrobium; species Dendrobium catenatum. Next base: position 125,100 of record NW_021318558.1, on the reverse strand, counting down.
TCATTAAAATTTAAAATAAAAAATAATTAAACCTAAAATGAATAATGGAATAAAACACTAAAAATTAATTAATCAAAATGAAATTTTTTTAACAATATTATATTTATTAATTCAGTAGTAAATAAAATTCAATTTGATAATCATATAATGTTTTTTAAGTTAATTACATTTAAAAATATTATATAATTATATCGAAGGACCTCATACTTTAGTTTAACTTATTTGGAGGCATTATTTGCTTTGAGTGTTATAAAAAAAGATCTTTTGATCATTTAAAATAACCAAAACCTTCAATTTGTTGGTGTACACAGCTTTAGAGTTCGACTAATACATTGCGATTGAGAGACATTAATGGGCCTGGTAGTAAATAATTAATCTTAAAAGACTTGCATAAGAACTTCATAATTTCTTTCTGGAGAAGCATAATAATGTATTGAGATTCAGAAGTTTTCCTTCTCCCCTCTCATAATACTCATTAATGAATCTTCAAGGACTCTATGCAACCAATCCTATCATTTATGAAAAAATGATAGCATTACAATTATGAACAACTAAAATTATTTAAAATTAAGAATAATGCAAAACTATAGCTGCTAAATTGAAAGAATAAAGAATAATAATTTCTAATTTGAACATTATAACAGTCAATTAAAAAAATCCAAGTTTGTACTTCATTTTTGAACTTAAACAAAATAATGTTGAATCTTAATTAGGTTATTAAACCTAAACTAAAGTCCTAAGGCTAACCAAGAGGGGGGTGAATTGGTAATTTAAAAATTTCTCTTGAATTTTAAATTTGTAAACCGTTGATTCTCATAGCAAGTTAATTAATGTTTTATAATAACTTTTCAACCACAAAAAAATAACTTATCATAAATAAATACGAAAATTAAAAGACACAAAGATTTATAGTGGTTTGATCAAACATGACCTACATCCATTCTTTGAAGACTCCCTCTTTAGGTATTGCACTATTACCAAAGTGTATCTCCTTTTGCTCCCCCTACAAGTCAGAGAAGCCTTTACAAAGCCTCTCTTCCACCAATCCCTAGTGTGGCACAGAACTATCGTACTTTCATCCTCCCCAAGCATCGGTAGAGAGCCATTATCCTTTTACACTCTCTAAGTATCAGTAGAGAATCATCATCTGTTCACACTCTCCAAGTGTTGACAGAGAACTATCATCTATTCACACTCTCTAAGTGTCAGCAGAGTACTGGATCTTCTTTAAAGATCTTTTCATGAGCAACTAGAAAGATAAGAAGAAGAGTGATAACCAAAATCACAAGAGATCTTTACCTTTGAGTAACCTTATGAACCCTTCACACTCCACTTACAAGAAATCTCTCTCAAACATTCTCTCACACTCTCTCTTTCAATTGCCCTTGAAAAATCATGAAGATTAGATTTTTTTCACATCAGTTTTAGTGGACTTTTTATATGAAAGACATAAAAAACATCCAAAAAACTAAAATTTTCCATTTTGAGCATACACAAATGTATAATATGATCGTAAGTTTATACATATGAACAGTTCAAAAACTATTGCGTACAAACCTGTTGTGAATCGGTATGAAATATTTTCATACACGCTGATCATCCAATATGAACCAAGTTCATTCAGTACAAATAGTTAGAAAATTGTACACCTTTATTTGGATGAAGAGGGACCCCATAATTTTGTACCCTATATGGCATATGTACGATGATGATATTATATGGTATGATTAGTTATAAAAATTTTCAAGATCATTGGGACGAAAAGGGACCCATCCAATTCATACCCTAGACCGTATACATACGATGATGACATCGTACGGTATGAATTGTTCTGAAAATTTTCAAGTTCATTTGGACGAAAACTCAGGATGAAAAGGGACCTATTCAATTTGTACTCTGAAAGGTATGTATGAATGGTATATCATACAAGACATGTATACTAAGAAAATTTGTATACTTTCTATTCGTTCGCTTGCTCGTAGGGAAAATAACTGAACAAATTATCTCATACGAAATGACTTCGTACAGTATGATTAGTTTAAAAAATTAGAGATTTTAAACTCTCCCCCGATGTGTGTGTGCATAGTTACTCAATTACAATCATACTCTCTCAGACTCAATAAAATGAAAATTATATACTTTATTTACAATAAACCCTAAACTAATATAAATTGAAGTCTTCAATAATCCGGGTATGATTTTCTTGAAACACACTAAAATTAAAATAATGCATCCAAAATATGTTAGGAGAAATAATAATCAAAGTAATAATATTTGGAATCATAAAAAATATACATGTTGCAAGAATATCAACCATTAAGAACTAAGTTGCAACTATCTCAACAATCTCCCCCTTTTTGATGATGGAAAAATAATTATTATTTGAGTAAAATTGAATACCCTAAATTTCACCTTAGCTCCTCATAAAAGAATAAACATGTGAATATAAGAGAATTTCTTGAAGAATACAATTTTTTTATTTTCCACAAATGACAAAAACACAAACACAAACAAAATGATAAAAACACAAAAACTCTAAAAACCAAACAAAAACAAAAAAAGATAATTAAAAAATAATATCAAAACATAATAAAAAAAATAAAACCAATCACAAAAACAAAAACAATCACCATGCAATATTACTCCCCCTTTTGACACTAATAAAAAGGGAAAAAGAAAGTTTAAATGGAAGAAGTCATATGAGAAACCTTACTAATTGATCTTGAGAGAGATTGAAATAGAATTTCAATAAAAAGTTGATTATCAATAGATGAAAAATAAAGATTCAAAATCATTTAAATTATAGCATAACTAAGATAAGAAAATTTCATCAAGATCACGAAGCATTCTAGACAATTAGATTAGGATAATTATTGCAAAAGTAAAGAAATGAAGATTAGTTAAGTTCACTTTTCAATACAAAATAAAATTGAGCATTAGATTGATTTGAATTTGAAGATTAAATGATAGATAAAAGAACATATTCAATTGGCAATATTGTGCCTCTTTTCAAATATTTGTGGCACACTTTATGCATCTTTTTATATTTCAATTAATCTTTGTCTCTTTTGAATTTGCGAACCATTGCGCATTCTTATGATTTGTGTACACATTGTATATATTTTTTGAAACCTTTTTTTATTTGATCATTCCAAAATCAATAAACTAAAAAATCAAATTTCTCTAATTACAAAGTTAATTATATTGAAAAGAGAAATAAAAAATAATAAGACAACAAAATTGCAATAATAATATTTAAATTATGTTTGCCTAAAAAGAACATGGGATTGATAGCCTTAACTTGATCGAGTTATAAGTTAACTTAACATATTTTTTAAAAAATAGATTTCATTATAAAATTAATTTCTGTATTGCATTTTAATTTATAACACTTTTTTGATCAATTAAGACATGATTATCATATAGGCCAACTTACATTTCAAACAACGAACAAAGGCAACTAATCAAAACAAGATATTTTTTATTGATATCAATTTAAAGATCAAATGCATTTAAGCACTTTGATATCAATTTTCATCAAAATAAAATAGTACAAAATCAACATACAAATTAAATAAAGATAAGTATACAAAACACTAAACAAAACACTAGTACACAAAATATTAAAATCATCACTAAGATCATCACATATGGAGAGGACTGGTAAAGATAACACAACAGAAGTACATCTAGAATTATGAGGGATCCTGGTCTAGAGGAGGAGGCTGGTTGAAGATAGGGAAATAGTTATTCATTATAGCTACATTAGTGTTCACCGATTCGAACTGACCTCAGATCCAACCCATGTCTTGCTGGTAGTGTGCATCCTGCTGGTTCAAGTTAGTTTGAATTTGATCAAAATGTTGATTAAAATGACTCTCTAACTGGTCAAAGTGTTGGACCATCTCCTAAAAGTCAAGTTCATGAGCAGGTGTAGGTACTCCCCCTTCTTTCTCAATATCCTCACTTGAATTATCATTCTTTCCAAAAAGTGCTCAAAATGAAGCATCGGTGAAGTAGATTGGCAATTCAAGTGGAGACTCAGGATGAGCAATGTTGTATTTAATTTCTAAGACATATATCACTAGATGTCCTAAAGTAATATTTTTCTTACTCCTATAAGAAACATGCCCAACTTTAGAAAGGTTATGAATGTAATCTAGAATGTGTTGGGCTTCATCTATTAGTTGTCCAATCATGATTAGATAGGTAACAGTGGACAGAAGAGAAGTAATGTTTATGCGATCAGCAACCTTAGAAATAATTGATGTTTTAAGGACATGCTGGATGACCCTGACATTTTGATTTAAAGTATAGACCCTAGCCATGTGACCAACTTGAGCAACCCCTCTAAGAACTTTGTTTATTTTAGACCAATTAAAGTTAAATTTAGAGGTCATAGTGTGTGCTATAATTCCTTGAGTCTATAGATGTAGATAAGTTTATAGATCTTCCTTAGTGATCTCTACTCATTTCTTTTGGGCAAATGATCTTATCCTACTCTAATTTTTCACTAAAACTCATGTTTACTAAAAAGTAGTGAAAGATCTCCTTACGATAAGCATGGATCAAATTCAAATTAAAGGCAAATTGAATTGAAGAAAAAAGAGACATGACTTGAAAGTGGATATCTTCTTAGAGTAAGAGTCTAGAGGGAGAGATTTTTTTAGTTATAAACCTATAGTAAGAATCTTCATTTGCTTTAGATAGAAAGTTTTTGTCTCTACCCCTGGAAGATGAAACCTTTGAGACTCTACCGCGCTTGCTAGAACTGGCCATTTCTAAGATGAGAAAAATTGAAAGAGGCTGTTGAAGTGAATAAAAATGAATTATAAAACTCTCCTATTTAAAGAAAAATGATCCTTTGTACGTACGAAAATGGATTCATATAGTACGATAATTATTTCATACATGAAAAAAATAGCTTTGTATGTATGAACGATAATGTCTAAAACAAAATGACTTTTCGTAATCACGCAAGTTACAAAGCATCCTTTCATACAGGCTTTTTGACCAGACAATCATAAAGAGAAATTGGTGTTCCTCCTAGACAATTCATTATTTAAGATCATTTTATTGATGGTTAGGTTCGTCCCCCAACATCGAATGACATGTGGTTCGTATATACAAAATATAGTTTTGTATGTACAATTAGTTATAATAATTGATTCTTCCCCAATAACCATCTACATGCGTACAGACAAATGAAGACAAATCATCCGGATGATATCAATATTATAAAGTATGATATGAGTCAGAAAATGAAAAGTTTAAGTATTCTGTCCAAGACAACAATTGACATTCTACAGATTTCATACGAGTTGAAAATAATGAAAGTTCATTAGGGATGTTAAACACTAATAGAACTGACCCGAGGCTAACCAAGAGGGGGGAGTGAATTGGTATTTAAAAACTTTAAGCAAAGCTCAACAAATTTCACAAACCAAAACACCACAAAAACAAGTGCGGAAGAAAATAATTGCGGAAGCAGTAAAAATAAGAACACAAGGATTTATAGTGGTTTGGTCAACTCGACCTACGTCCACTCCCCGGAGGCGCCCTTCGAGTATTGCACTACAATCGTGACTCACCTTGAGCCCCCACAGCTAGGCGGAGAAGCCTTTACAAACACCTCTTTTTGCCACACTCGACAAGGCAGAGAACCTTCCTCCTTTTGCTTCCTCCTGAAGCAGGCAGAAAACCTCGATCACTTGTTGAAACTTACCTCTTCCAACCCTTCCAAGGACAAGAGACTCTAGGGAAGAAGATGTGGAACAATTCTTGGAGCAACCCCTTGTGAATCCCCTCACAAGCTCCCCCTCACCAGATCCTCTCTCTCTCTCTCTCTCCCTCTCTTTCTCTCCTTTAGGTTTTCTCAGGTTAAGACAGCAGCCAAGGATGTTCAAAAATGTTGAACTAAAGCTCTTAAATAGAAGAGCTTCAAAGGAGCTCATTAATTGCAAGTTGCTGACTATATCGTCCAGGACGATATGGACATTGTCCTATCCGATCAGTACAACTATCAGAAGATAGGCCAGAGCATCGCCCTGAATGCAATCTAGATGATTGAAAAATTGTCTTGATTGTCCAAGATGATATCATGATCGTTCCGGCCAATCAGTTCAAATCAGAGGAGAATCATCCTGAGAATTGCCCTAAATTCAAGCTGGCTGATATTCATCATCCAGGAGTAACTAAGGGTTTTTTAATATATCATCCTGGCTGATCCTGAGATCGTCCAGGATGATGTGATCGTATGAATCATCCTTAATTAATTCCTTGATTCCTGGATTAATTTAGGCATAATTGTGTGATATCGTCAAGGCCGATATCATGATCATCCTGGTCGATTTTCAAAAAAATAGAATACCTAAATTGATTATGTCGGCAAATTATTTCTGTATTAAGCCTAGCATCCTGGCCGATACAAGTATCATCCAGGCCAACAAGTTAATTACGGCTGCCTTAACAAGAAATCCTGATTAGAACTTTTGTTTTGAACCCGATCGTCTAGGACGATATAAATATCTTCCGGGATGATGTGAGTAAAAACACAAGTTCTAAATCTCTCAAGTATGTATGTGTAGGGTTACCTTGCATCGGTCACTTCAAATAATTACAATTGACTCAAGAAGGGAAAAATGAAATTAAAAACTAACTCAACCCTAGTCTACCCAGTCTTGAGCTAATTCCGATTTCCGTCCTATCTTTGAGTCCTAAAAAGTTAGTAGAAAAAAGGCAGTCGTAGTGAAACAGGATTATTTGCTATCATCAAAATCATAATCTAAAAACATATTTGTAACAATCTCCCCTTTTTGATGATGGAAAATATATCGATAATCAATTCTAAAATAGTAATGCAAAATTAACCAAGCTTTCAATTTTTCAAACAGAATAAGTACAAACATACTACAATAGCATGTACAAACACACTACTCCTCCTTTTAACATCTCAAAAAGGAGGAAACTAAAAAAAACTAAAGCAATGAAAAAACACAACATAGAAAAAGGAAGAAATCCACAGAAAATAGAAACTAAAACTAAAAAAATGAGGGATCCTGATCATCAGATAGAGGTGGAGGTGGTGGAGCCAGCTGAAAGTAGCTAGCTAGCATAGTAAATTGAGCATTGAACAAGGCTATGTCCTGGTCATGTTGCTGCTACTGGTGAGTAATGTAGCTGTCAAAATGGGCTAAGTCCTCTGTGCGGTGCTGCTCGTAGCGGGCAATGTCCTCAAAATGTTGCTGCTCCTGTGCAGCAACATAAGCGTCGAAACGAGTCTCCCAACGATCAAATCTCTCCACTAACTGGTCAAACTGTGAGTGCTGGCAAAGAGGAGCAGGATCGGGAATGGGAGTGGGAGCGGGAGCCTCCTCCTCCTCAGCCCCCCGAGGTTCCTCATCCCCTTGGTGGAGACGAGTACTGTTAAGGGTATTGAAAGAACTATTTTAGTAGAAGAGAGTTGGGAGGTTGGGAGGAGCAGGATATTGAAGTTGATATTTGGTTTCAAGAACATAGGCTATGAGGTGTCCTAAAGCCAAATTGGGTTTCCTCTTATGACCTGGATCACAGATTATGGTTAAATGATCAATGTATCAAAAAATTAAGTCAGTAGCATTAAATTATCTATATTCTATGATGTAAAAAGTAGTCAGAGAAAGTAGAGGAGTGATGTGGATTCGGTCCCCAGCCTTTGGAATAATGGAGGTTCGAAGGACATGCTGAATTATCCTATCATCTTTGACTAAAGAGCTAGTCTCTCCAACATGAAAAGGTGCATTGGTCTGGCGAAGGAAATGATTTGCAATGAACCAGTTAAAATTAGGATCTGAGATAATTATATGCAGCTTATCCTCGATGGTGGATAGCTGCAATAGTTCAGCACAGTCCTGATATGTGATCTCGACCGGGCGTCGATTCACATAGGAGGTCAGGGTTATGAAAGCAGGATTTATGCAAAGATTTGCGAAGAATTCACAAAGAAGCTCAGTATGAAAGGGGTCAGCAAGAGAAAGAATGAAATAGAGAGAAGTATGAGCAAAGAGATCCATTATCAGATACAAAAGGTGGACAGGATTGATGACTCTGGAGACAGTTATCCCACATTCTTTATATCGATGGTAAGCAGGTTCATCTTTTGCCTCCCTGAAATGAGGGTCAATCCTAGCCCTCGAAGAACTCCTAGAAGTTTGTCGGACTCGCTTCCCATAGCAAGAAACCAGTAAGAAAACACAAGAGAAGAAGAAGGTTGAGGTGAAAACAATGGTTGGAATGGCCTGAATTTAAAGAAACGGCCACATCGTCCAGGCCGATCGCAGAATCATCAAGGATGATTTGGTTCAATTATTACGTACAGGATGATTGGTTAAAAAGGTGGTCCGATCTGTCGGGCCGATCAGATATCGGCCAGGACGATTAGACACAGGTGATCATCCTGAGGAGTTAAGCCGGACGACTATTGAAAAAGCAGATCATCCGGGCCGATTAGGTATATCGTCCAGGACGATGCACAATAATTGATCATACTAGCCAAAGTTAAAATATTTTAAATTTGTGCCATGTGTATCGTCCAGGACGAACAGTGGATCGGCCAGGACGATTGTCTAATAGTGGATCATCCGGGGCCGATTTTAACAATTATAAACATGCTGACACGTGGATCATCCAGGACGATCTAGTGTATTGGCCAGGACGATGACCATAAATGCATCAGCCATGATGAAAATTGTATCGATCAAGACAATCAAAGATGATTGTAATAGAGTTCGATCATATTGGCTAGGACGAAACGGGATCGTCCGGGACGATGAGTTCAGAAAGCTCAGAAAAAGGTTCAGTAGATAGAATTTTGAAGAGAAATTGTCATATCGTCCAGGACGATAGAGGTATCGGCTAGGACGATGTGACAAGAATTTGAAAATCAAGGAAAGATGGAGATGATCAGAGAAAACCCAAACAAACAAAAATACAAACTAAAAAGCAACAAAAATAGATAGAAAAAAAACAAGGAAGAGAAAAAGATGTTTTTTTTTATGATTTTGCTATTTTTTTTAGCAAAGCAAGCATATGACAAAATTCCCAAATAATTAAATTTTAAAGATTTGAAAGATTAATGAGTTAACAATATCACAATCTGAAAACGGCAGAAAATCCGATCATGTTTACCCTAGCTCAGACTTCTTTTAGGATAAAAATTGTCTTTTGAAAACAAGAGGTCTAACTCAGAATAAATTGGATAAAAATAAGATCAATTCAAAACTTGATTACAAATAAATTACCTTATAAAATAGTATACCAAAATAATTTTTCTCTATCATAGAATTTGAAATCAAGCCTTTGAAAATATCAACTAACCCATGAGTCCTTCAAAGTTTTAAATGTTTTGAAAAGAGAGGATAACTTGCATTTAGTGGGCTAATTTTATGCCTCTTGACACTTTGATTGGCTCTTTGATCATCTTTTGATTTCTGATACACTTTCGTGTATATACTTTTCTTTTCAATTTGGCGTCATTGGCAATTTTTTTTTTAAATTTTTGCAACCTAAGAACTCTTTAACAAACCCTTAAAAAAAGTTTCTTAGTTGTGATTATATCTTCTAGATATTAGAGAAGAGGAGCTCACTTTCTAATATAGAGAAGAACAAGCCACAAAATAAAATCAAAATCATATGATAAGTGCAATGGAAAGATTTCAATTAACTTGAAAGATATATAAGAACTTTGGATCATTTATATAAGATAGACTATTGTAGCAAGAAAAAGATCTTAATTTCAAAAACCATTTGTTAAAATGAGATAGACTTTTTTGTTTAGAAAAGAAAACTATATCACCAAAAGAGGTTAGAGTGAGGGAAACTATCAACGGTATTTTCTCCCTTTAACCGATTTAAAAATACTAATCATTGGCCATAAATCTCCAAAGTTTAAGAACAATGAAAAATCATCATAAAGAATACAAAAGTAAAAATAGAACAACTAAACAAAAACTAACACAAAAATAAAACATATCAATAATCAAAATGCAATTCAAGAATTTGTTAAGGACAAGTTTAGGCAGTTATGAGCTACGAGCCTCTGTTTGTCCAAGTATCATATGCTTCTCATGAGGTCTTTGGTGAGAGCAATCCTGCAAGAATCAACAACTGTCAGACTTAGGAACTCAAATAGGTTTGGGTCCCTTCTCATAAAAAGAAGAGTGTAATGCATGTGTGATATGTTGTGAATCATCCAATTTTGGACTCCACACCCAATGTGTTCTATGCTGAACTGTGCAAGTGCGTGAGATGTGTCCTAGCATGCCACAAGAAAAACATCTAACTCCAGGAAAAGAGTTTCTTAAGTGGTTTGAGTTATAATGCCTCTTCCTAGGTTTTGGCTTTAGATCAAAAGTGGGTGTCATCCAATTTCTCTTAATTGAGTCCAATTCATCTTTAAGCATTGAGTTAGTACCTTCCAAAGCATTATTATAAATCCTCAAGTTGCGCTCTATTTATTTAGATTTCTTCAAATCAGATTTGAGTGAGGTGTGTGAAACTTTTAATGCATCATGCTCATTAATTAATTCTGAAAGCTTTTTGTTTAAATCATCAAATTCATCAAGTAGAGCCATGTGATTTGAATCAATTGTTGAATGATCTTTGAGAATAATTTTATATTCCTTTTGTAAATTCGAAAGTTCTAACTTTAAGTTAGCATGAATCTTTTTAAGTTTTTTGTATGATGCATGAATTTTCTAACAAATTTCAAACAATTGATCATAAGTTGGTTTACATACCTCTTTTTCATCACTTTGATCAAGATGATCATCTCCCATTAAGCACAAGTTTGTTGTTTCTTCTTTTGGTTCCGTCTCCGATGAATCAAATGCAGAATCTCCCCAAAATGCCTTTTGGACTCTCTTCTTGTCCTTCCTTAACTTAGGTTTCTCCTCACCCTTTTCTTTGCTTGAATGATCTTCAAGTGTAGGACAATCAGCTCTCACATGTCCAGTCTTCCTGTATTCATAACATACAACATCAAAAGATCCCTTTGAATATTTATTATCCTTACCTTTCCTCCAATTTTGATGATGCTTTTGCTTCTTCCTTAGAAAGCTTTTGAATTGCCTTGTGATTAACGCAAATTTCTTGCTTTTAGACCCGGAAGAGTCAGAATCCGATTTGTGCGCCTTCAGTGCCACCGTTTTCTCCTTTCTTTTCTCATATGCGTCAAGATTTCTTTGATTCACCCCTTGCTCGTAAGCAATGAGTGAGCCAAGTAAGTTGTCAATCGAATAAGTATTTAAATCCTTAGATTCAGTTATAGCAGTGATTTTAGCATCAAACGATGAAGGAAAGCATCTTAAAATCTTGTTCACTTTTTCATAGTTTGAAAGTTCTCTTTCTAAAGCATGCAATGAAGTAACAATCTGAGTGAACCGTGTATACATGTCAGAAATAGATGCAGAAAGTTTCATACGAAAAAGTTCGTAGTCATGCAAAAGAATATTCAAACGGGATTGTTTAACTTCATTAGTTCCTTCATAAGTGATACACAATTTATCCCAATTTTTTTTACCAGTTTTGCAAGAACACACATGTAGTCTTCTGATTTTAAAGTATAGAAAAAGCAGTTCAAACATTTTGCATTCAATTGAGCTAAATCTCTTTCATCAAAAGTCCATTCGGTAAAAGTAAGTTATAGATTTTGCATTCAGTTGAGCATTTAGTTGTTCTTCCCTGTTCCATTGATTAAAAGGAATATCAGTTTTAATTCCATTAATAATACGTGGCGGTGATGAATAACCAGTTAAAATCATATGCCACATGCGAAAATCAATCGATTGCAAGAAAATAGTCATGCGAATTTTCTAAAAATCAAAAGGAATATTTTCAAATAAAGGTGATATCGTGATTGAATAACCTTCCGCAACAGTATAATTTAAAAAATTAGCCATGGATCAAAATTCAAAAAGTTTTAAAACTTAATTTTATGAATCCAGCTCTAATACCACTTGAAAGTGCTCAGATGACACTATAAAGTACTCTGATACCGCTTGAAAGTTCGTTAGAGATGTTAAGCCCTATAGAACTGGCCCGAGGCAAAATAAGAGGGGGGGGTGAATTGGTATTTCAAAACTTTAAGCAAAGCTCAACAAATTTCACAAACCAAAACACCATAAAAATAAGTGCGGAAGAAAATAAATGCGAAAGCAGTAAAAACAAGAACACAAGGATTTATAGTGGTTTAGTCAACTCGACCTACGTCCACTCCCAGGAGGTGCCCTCAGAGTATTGCACTACAATCGTGACTCTCCTTTAGCCTCCATATCTAGGAGGAGAAGCCCTAACAAACACCTCTTTTTGCCACACCCGACAAGGAAGAGAAACTTCCTCCTTTTGCTTCCATCTGAAGCAGGCAGAGAACCTCGATCACTTGCTGAAACTTTCATCTCCCAGCCCTTCCAAGGACAAGAGACTCTAGGGAAGAAGAAGTGAAACAATGCTTGGAGCAACCCCTTGTGAATCCCCTCACAAGCTCCCCCTCACAATATCCTCTCTCTCTCTCTCTCTCCCTCTCTCTCTCTCTCCTTTAGGTTTTCTCAGGTCAATATAATACCCAAGGGTGTTCAAAAACTTTGAACTAAAGCTCTTAAATAGAAGAGCTTCAAAGGAGCTCATTAATTACAAGTTGCCGACTATATCGTCCAAGATGATATGGACATCGTCCTGGCCGATCAGTACAACTCTCAGAAGATCGGCCAGAGCATCGCCCTAAATGAAATCTGGACGATTGAAAAATTGGCTTGATCATCCAAGACGATCTCATGATTGTCCCGGCTGATCAGTTCAAATCAGAGGAGAATCGTCTTGAGAATCACCCTGAATTCAAGCTGGCCGATATTCATCGTCAAGGAGTAACTAGGAGTTTTTGAATATAACATTCTGGCCGATCTTGAGATCGTCCAGGATTATGTGATCGTATCAATCATCCTTAATTACTTCCTTGATTCCTGGATTAATTTAGGCATAATTGTGTGATATCATCCAGGCCGATATCATGATCGCCTGGCCGATTTCCAAAAATACAGAATACCTAAATTGATTATGTCGGCAAATTCTTTCTGTATTAAGCCTATCATCCTGGCCGATACAAGTATCGTCCAGGCCGATAAGTTAATTACGGGTTCCTTCGTAAGAAATCCTGATTAGAACTTCTATTTTGAACTCGATCGTCCGGGACGATGTGAGTAAAAACACAAGTTCTAAATCTCTCAAGTGTGTGTGTGTAGGGTTACCTTGACATCGGTCACTTAAAACAATTATAATTGACTCAAGAAGGGAAAAATAAAATTACAGACTAACTCAACCCTAATCTACCTAGTCTTGAGCTGATTCCGATTTCCGTCCGATCTTTGAGTCCTGAAAAGTCAGCAGAAAAAAGGCAGTTGTAGTGAAAAAAGATTTATTTGATATCATCAAAATCATAATCTAAAAACATGTTTGTAACAAATAATTTTGTACAGTATAAATATAACACTTAGAAAATTTAGCGTGAACGATCAGAAATAAGAATTTTGATAAGTAGTATGAGTCTAAATCACATAAAGCATAAAAAACAAAAACTAAAAACCAAAAAATACACACATAAATAAAACATTAACAATAAAAAATAGAGAAGACATATAGAAACATTTCAAGTTTGCAGAGGATTATGTTTAAGTGTTAAGATCGATCACACCTAGCCTAGTTCTTGATGTGCTAAAAGTATTAAAAGATAGTGATTTTATAAAAAATATCTGCAAGTTAATTTTAGTTGAAACATGGTTGAATTTAATTTCTCCTTCGGATACATGATCCCTAATAAAAGGATGCCTTATGTCTATATGTTGGTTCTAGAATATTGAATAGAATTTTTTTTAAATGCAAATGACACTACTGTTATCATAATAAATTATAATTGTGCTTATTATAAATCCTTAATTAATTAACTATTATTTTAACCAAAGAACTTGTGCTACACAACTTTTCAAGGCAATGTATTCATCTAGGTCTACAGAATTCTATTTTCTACTAGATCGAGAAACTAAAGAATTTCCTATAAATTGACAAGTTCCATATGTACTATTTCAATCAACCCTACAACCTGCAAAGTCAAAATCTAAATATCTAATCATTTCAATGAAGACTATACTTAGGATACCAAATCCCTAAGTTCTCAGTTCCCAAAATATATCTCAAAATCCTTTTTACTACTATCAAATGTGATTTTTGTTTATCTGATTAAAATCTTGCACACAAATAAATACTAAACATAATATTGGGTCTACTAGCAGTCAAATAAAGTAAAGATCCAATAATTCCACTAAATTTCTTTTCTTCAACAAATTTTCCCACACTACAGTATCCATGAAAAATTCCTTCATCTAATTTTGTATCAAATTTTATTATGGAAGATTTTTTATTATTACGTATGAACACCTTACATCCAAAAACATGCAAATGTGACAAATTAGGTGTTCTCCCTTTAAGAAGCTCATAGGGTGTTTTATTCAAATTATGTTCTAATATTCACCATATTCAGAAAATAACATGCATTACTAAACATTTCAGCCCAAAAATATTTAGGAAGTAAATATTCAGCCAATATGTCTCAAGTGGCTTCAATTAATGTTCTATTCTTTTCTTTTGACTACCCCATTTTGCTGAGGGGTTCCATGTGCAAAAAATTTGTGATCAATTCCTTTTTCCTTACAAAATTCTCAAATTTATCATTTTCAAATTCACCGTCGTGATCACTTTGCATTGTGAAAAATCTCATATCCTAATTTTCTTTAAATCCAAGTAAAAAATTCTCTAAATTTTTCAAATGATTTACTCTTATGAAATAAAAATTTAACCTACGTGAATCTTGAGAAATCATCAATTATCACAAATCTATATTCCTTCCCTCCTAGACTAATAGTGCTAACCAGTCCAAAAAGATCCATATAAATAATCTCCAATGGTTTACTAGTTCTAAGATCCTTATTAGAGTGAAATGAGGACTTTACCTATTTTCCTAGTTGTCATGAATCACAAAAGTGATCCTTAGTAAAGTCTAATTTTGGTATACAACTAACCAAATCCTTTTAGATAATTTTTCTAAGGTTTTTCTTGTTAGCATGATAAAGTTTCCTATGCCATAACCAAGATTCATCAAAAATTGTTTTTAAACAAAAAGCATTAGGAATTTTAATACAATTCAAATCTATCATATAAATGTTATTTACCCTAATTCCTTGTAAAACAATATTTCAATTTAGGCTTAATATGCAGCTAGTGGGAAACAATTTTATACTATATACTTTATCACATAGCTGGCTAATACTCAACAAATTATACTTTAAGCCTTCGACAAGAAACACATTTTTTATGATTTTTTTTCAAGTTTTCGATCATACCTATGCCAACTACTTTCCTAATGGTGTTATCTCCCAGTGTAACCCTGCCTCCATTCCTGGCTTCCAATGATATAAATTTTGTAGTTTCTCCAATCATATGCTTTAAGTAATCGATGTGAAGGTACCAAATGCTCTCATGAGGACTTGTATGAGAGCATACCTGCAAAATAATCAAACGTTAGTCTTAGAAACCCAAACAGTTTTAGATTCTCCTTTTGGCAAAGTAAAACTATATGCATGTATGATATGACTTGGTTTATGCATTTTAAGTCTCCACACTAAATGAGTTTTTCTATCTAAAGTACAAGTATGTGAAATATGTCCAATCATCCCACCAAAATTGCATTTAAGTCCAGGAAATGGGTTTCTCAATCTTCTATAATAAATTTGTCTCTTCTTAGGTTTTAAAATTTTTGACCTCAAAAAAGGATTAGTAAAATCTTCAAGTGTTGGGGTTTCCTATTTTCTTCAAGAGCTTTCATTGTTATTCTAAGAAATGAATTTGCATCCTCTAACATAGTGTTATCATATTTCAAATAGTGTTCTCTATTGTTAGATTCATCCTTAAATTCTTTATATTCTTTTTCCAATTGAGCATCTGATTTTTTTAAAAGATCATTTTTTTTTATTCAAGTCATCAAATTCATTAAGCAAGCTCATGTGGTTTTTATATATCAGTGCATGATCTTTTCTAAGGTTTAGACTAGCATGCATTATCTTAAATTTTCTATATGCATCATGAATTCCTTCAAAAAGTTCTAACAATTTATTATATGTTAAGTCACATAACTCTTCTTGATTTGACTGATCAAGATTATTAGCCATTAAACCCAGATTGGTGATTTCCTCCTCCTTATTTTTTCTAACAAATCTGAAGCTGAGTTCACCCAAAAAGCTCTGTGAAATCTCTTTTTTCCCTTCTTCACATTTACTTTCTCTTCTACCTTCTCCTTGCTAAGAGTGGCTTTTAGATTTGGGCAATCTGATTTTATATGTCCAGGTTTGCTTCTATTATAGTAAATCACATCATTAGAAACCTTAACATTTTTATTGAATATACCTCTGTTCCATTGCTGGCATCTCCTCTGCTTTTAAAAAAAATTCTAAATTGCCTAGTCATTAAGGCAATGTCATCCTCATCCTCAAGTTGTGACTGATCACTCTCTGAGTCCTCCACTTACAGTGTTATGTTCTTCTCCTTTCACTGTTCACCTACATCAATCTTCCTTTGACTCACTCCTTGCTCATAAGTAATTAGTGATCCAAAAAGATTATTAATAGAGTAAATATTTAAATCTTTAAACTTTTTAATAGCAATTATTTAAGCATCATAAGCAGTAGGCAAACAAAGAAAAATTTTATTGACCATTTTAGCGTTCGTTAGTTTCCTACCTAATGCATGCAAAGACGTGACTATTTGAGAAAATCTTATATACATTTTAGAAATGGATTCATTAGGTTTCATGCGAAATAATTCATAGTCATGTAACAAGATGTTTAATTTAGATTGCTTTAATTCATTAGTCCCTTTGTAAGTAATACAAAGCCTATCCTATATGTCTTTTTCACTTTTACAAGTGAAAACCTGCATGTAATCTTCTGACTTAAGTGCACAAAAGAAACTATTTAAATATTTTGTATTCAATTATGCTAAGTCGCGTTCTTCTATAGTTTAGTCAGCAAAGGGTGTTTCAACTCTAATGCCATCAACTAATCTAGTTGGCTTAATATACCTCTTTGAACTAAGATCTACATGTGATAATCAAGTAATTAAGAAAATGTAGACATGCATGTTTTCCAAAAATTGAAAGGGATATTGTTAAATAATGGAGGTTTAGTGATCGAATACCCTTCAAGTGTGTTTTAGTTTCCAAAAGTAACCATTCTCATTTTTCAAAAAGTAGTTTAAACTTATGGATTTGAAACAAAGCTCTGATACCACTTATTGAATCTTGATTAGGTTGTTAAACCTAAACTAATGTCCCAAGGCTAACCAAAAAGGGGGGTGAATTGGTAATTAAAAATTGGACGGGTCCCTTTTTGTACTGATACCCTAAAAAGGAAAAAATTTGTTCGTAGTATGAAATCGTACAGTATGATCGTATGTTCGTAGTATAAAAAGTTCAACTGTTGCATATGAACTTATTATGAATCAGTATGAAATGTTTTCGTACATGCTGACCTTTTGGTATGAATCAAGTTCATCCGGTATGAACAGTTACAAAAATTTTTACCTTCATCAGGACAAAGTGGGACCCCATAATTCCATACCCTAAATTATGTATGTATGATGATGACATCGTACGGTACGATCAGTTATGAAAATTTTTAAGATCATCAGTACAAAAAGGGACCCGTCCAATTCGTACCCTGGATGACATACGTACGATGACGACAATGTATGGTACGAACCATTCAAAAATTTTACAAGTTTATCTGGATGAAAAATCGAGAAGAAAAGGGACCCGTCCATGTCGTACTCTAGAAGATATGTATAAATGGTATATCGTACAATACAATCTATACTTAAAAAAATATTCAACTTCTTGTTTGTTTGACTACTCGTAGGGAAAATAATTGAATAAATCATCCCATATGAAATGACTTCATACAGTACGATTAGTTTAAAAAATTACAAATTTTAAACTCTCTCTCTTTGTGTGTGTGCATAGTTACTCAATTACAATCACACTCTCTTAGATTCAATAAAATAAAATTATAGACTTCATTTACAATCTGGAGTATGATTTCCTTGAAATATTAGTACACATGAACAGCAAAACAATGCATTCAAAATATATTATTAGAAATATAATCAAAGTAATAATATTTGGAATTATCAAAAACATACATGATGCAAGAATATCAACAATCAAGAACTAAGTTGCAACTATCTCAACAAATAACACCTGACTATGGACTAATGGTGACATGATTGATTAGCTATGTTTAAAAAAGGAAGTGCTTATATTAATTTATACAACTCATTAAGTATGAAATTATAAACTCTCACAATACTTACATAATTTAAATTAAGGATCTCTCGTAGGAATAAAATTAATTAGATATTCAAAATCATTACTTTAGTGCTCATGTGCATTAAAACAAAAGAATTGAAATGCCACAGTATAAATAAAAAGAAAAATGATTACTATGGAATAAAAAGGTAATATCTAAGGATGTTGAATTCCTAAAATGATTCTAATACTTAATTTTAAAGAGGAAAACATAAGTGAGCTATTTCATATGAAAGTTTCAAAAATTAATTTAAGAAATTAGCTAATGTACATCCAACTCCTAAATGATAAACTATTCAATCTAAACTAGTAACTGAACACTGCACTTACATTTATAGTAGATGAGTTTAAAATGGATATTAATGAAGGTGATTCCTTAGGATAATTGTTTAAGATTTGTTTGATTAAAATTTGCATACATTGAACATTCTAATTCACATCTAAATGGTAGATTATTTTCTTAGATTTTAATTAATTTTAAATAACAAAATTCTTATTTAAACTAGTTTGTAAACACAATTTCTTGAGGATAAATAAGAGTTTAAGATAAGCGGAATTTATTAAGTGAGAATTATGTAGTTTTTGTATTATGTTAATTCCAATAAAAACTTGTGTTTTACTCTATGTTGTTTACTAATATCTCAAGAAAAGAAACAAAATTATAAGGTTTAGAACCAGCACTTTAGTGTTGGAACTATGAACACCACAACGTCTTCAATGCCTTAACACCATATCAGGACATTACAATGCTAGAGCATAAAAAAAATTCATTTAATTCAACACCTCAATGGATAGTGCCAAAACTAAATATTTTAGCACTAGTGTTTTGGGAAAATTGCACAATAATTCAACGTCAGAGTCCCAATGTCAAAAGAACTACATTGTCAGAAGATTTAAGCGAGCTTCGTATGGAAAAACTTTTATAGCAAAAAGGCTAATCAGTTAAGGAAAAGAAGCATTGTGCCATAGCAATTAAGTGTCATACTTGATTAGTAAATAGCCTAGGCAGGTTAGTCCACCATTATAGCGGGATATATTTAGTAATACAGAGGTACTAGTTTATATTATAATTTTGTGGCACCTTCCTGATGAGCACCACATCACTTACTACCACCTATGTAAATTCATATATTAAGTATAAAGTATTTTTCTATCTTTGGGGAAATAAGAGTTTTAGAATTAATTTTGGATATATCTGAGAGAGACTAGGTAATAGTGAGATATATCATTTAGAGTGGTTGAACAACATTGTAGTGAGAAAACAATCAATTGGAGAGAAAAAGTGTAGAGAGCAAAATTATCAGGGGTCCGGGGAGATTCATTTGGAAGGGTATTTCCATCTATAGGCTGAAAATTTGGATTCTTAGTTTAGGTTGATATTTTCTTCAACTTATCTTCTTATACTACTTTTCTTTATTAACAAATATAAATTATTTAATTAAATTTAATTCCACGATTGTCTAAACTCAATAATTTTGGACTAATGATATGAATACCAATGTAATTTCTAATATATAGACTTGTGATTTAAAGTAGGAATAATTATTTTCAATATCTCACATTCTTTTTTTTAATTATGAAGTAGCCATGTATATAATTAAAATCTAGTGTGGTGCATTGCCTCATTGGAGGAATGTTGCCGAACAAAAAGAATAAATGAAATGGATGCCTATGCCTAGACATAGGAAGTTTAGTATTCTAAGTATCTAATAGAGATAGAATAATTGTATGAAGGCCAATAAATCTTTCTTTATATCTTTATAAGCTGAATAAAGATATATGGATTATATATGTTTCATCCAATAGGATTTCCCTTAGGTAGACGCCCACTGACGTAGCATCGACTCGAACCTATCACTCAATCAAATCAGGCTCAATTTTTGATTCGTCGATGTCGATCGAATCAATCTAATTTATTTTCGATCAAATTGATAGTATTGGGCTCAAATCAATTCACCAATCGTCAATCAATTCAAATCAAATTATCCTTGAATTCGATTTAAATGGTTCTGATTACTTACCCGTTTTGTATAATCTCGTACATCGTCACAAGTATATATATAATAATAATTGATACGTCGTCAAAAAATATCTTAATTGGGCATGAATCTCGATGCAAATCAAGTTTGGAAACTTCAAAAATTAATTTCGAGACCATCCGACACTCTGAATTTTAGCAAACTTACAGTCAACTGAGCGTCTCAGGAATACAAACCACGACACCAAGATCAACCAATCCAAGCCCAAATGAATCCAAATCAAGGGCTCAAAGTGCTGTTGGAAGGTTCAAACCGCAATTGTAGTTACCATATCGGTCTCCGTCGATTTTGACGAGCTTATACTTGAATCAACGCTTGTCGACGAGATGAATCAATGAGCCCAAGATGTCATCGAATACGAAAATCGATTAAGGTCTTTAAATGTCAAAACAAACGCCTCTACCGGTCAAAGGGTTCAGCAACAACCCATAACCACCCACTCTCCCTCAACCAAAAAAAAATATCGCCCAAGCCTCCCTCTCTCATACATGACACGTCCCACATCGGCTCCTCTCTTATACAGAACGTCCAGCCCCTCTCTCATCAGATCTCCACCCTAGAACCCCAAATGATAGACCCTTATGCTCGTTTTCAACCAGAGCAAAAAAGTGGGAAACTTTCCTTTTTTTAATTTCTCTTCCATGTTCGTTTATATCAACTTCTTACGACCTTCTTGAAGGAATGAAAAAGATATGTGCCTTGATTGTTTTCTTTAAGGAATTAAAAGAAGAGGGTTTATTTCTTGTTAAGTTTAAATATAAGAGTGGAATCATGAGTTTTCTAAATGATTTCAAATTTCTGTAGATTTACAAAGAGTATGGATCATTTTTCTCTCGATTTAAATTAGTTTGTCCTGTAACACAATGATTTTTTCGGGTTGGGGAGTTTAATGGCTGCACTTTCTCATTTAGTTTTGGAAAGAGAGATTGTCTATTCTTCAAAAGGCAAAATTAAGAAATTTGATGGATTATCTTCTTTAATAAGCTTGTTGGAAGAAGATTGTCAGTTACTTATCATATTTCTTTGAATTTAACATATGCCTTGATAATGATGCAAGAAGTATGATGATTCTTTACAACTAGATAGCTTTTTTCCTTACATCATAAATAAATTTTAATAATGAGTTTATGCTATGTTGGAATCTAATGAATATATTGTCGTTG
>NW_021318558.1:91292-103359 GCF_001605985.2 Dendrobium catenatum | reverse complement strand
TACAAAATAGGAGAAAATCAAAATCTGCGTGGTGACATAATTTTTCCCACCATATATCATTACACACTATATCAAAACCTATTGTATAGACAAATATTAAATATAATATTAGGCTTACTAGCAGTCAAGTAAAGTCAGAAACTTATAATCCCACTAAACTTTCATTCTATCACTTGGTTTACCATATTTATCATTATCAAATTGGGTGGTCAGGCTCATTAATGTATTCATATTCTTATAACCTTCCATATTAAATTTCTTTCAAATTTCCTTAATATAATTAGTTTAACTCAAGAAGGATCCATCTTCTATTTATTTGACATTAAAAGAAGGAATTATGATAACTCACCAATCATAGTCATTTCAAATTCACTACTCCTGATGGAAGAAAATTCTTTGCATAGATCATCATTAATAGTTCCCAAAAGAATATAATCCATATATATATGAAAATACGAGCATTTTATGTCCATTACACTTAGTAAACAAGGTGGTACTATGGTTCCCTTAATAAAAGATTTTTTTTAATAAAAAATTACTAGTTCTATCATGTGAAGCCCTAGGTGTTTGCTTAAGGCTATATAGTGCTTTCCTAAGTTTATAAATATGAATTTGAAATGCTGAGTTTTCAAAACTAGGGGTTGTTTTATATAAACATCTTCTTTAATCACCCATATAAAAAAGCATTATTTACATCCACTTAATATAATTTAAATCCCTTAAGTCATGTGAATTTTAACTATACTCTGATGGCATGAAATCTAACTACTTGGGCAAAGTTTTCCTAAAAATCTATCACTTCAATTTGGTTGTAACCCTTTACTACCAACCTAGCCTTTTTCCTAACAACTGATATGGAGTTATTTAATTTATATTTGAGATCTCATTTCATTCCAACAACACTCAAATCATTGGGTCTTATCACTAATTCTCACACATAATTCCTAATAAATTGATTTAATTCTTCTTGTATCATTGAAGTAAAAAAATATATCTTCTAATGTTCACATTATACTAGTGGACTCTACCATAGAGATGAAGGTTGTGTGGCTAACTTCCTTTCTATGTCCATACGTAGTGCTAACCCTTTTTGATGGGTTTCTAAAATAAGTTTTCTAGGGTAACTGGATCTCTTTTTTCACTCTATAGGTAATGGATCCTAAGCTTCTTTTCTACCCTCTAATCCAATAATCTCAACTCTCTGGGTGATATCTTCTTCCTCCTCATCAATT
Organism: Dendrobium catenatum; assembly: GCF_001605985.2. Taxonomy (NCBI): domain Eukaryota; kingdom Viridiplantae; phylum Streptophyta; class Magnoliopsida; order Asparagales; family Orchidaceae; genus Dendrobium; species Dendrobium catenatum. The sequence continues at coordinate 102,127 of NW_021318558.1, read as the reverse complement.
GTTCTATCTTTAAAAATTTTATCAGATACATAAAATGAAACATAGGTGGGCTCCTCAACAACTAATGTTCTTTCATTAAATATTATATATGATTTTCCTATAGAGTAATATCCTAAAAATTTGCATCATCTCCCTTTGCATCAAATTTTCTTAAATGTAATTTTTATTTTTAAAATAAAACACTTACACCCAAACATATCCAGATGAGGTAAATTTGGTTTTCTACTCTTAAGAAACTCATATGATGTCTTTTTCAACTTAGATTTCATGTTTACTCTATTAGGAATATAGTAAATAATATTTACTACTTTTGACTAGAGGTACTTGGGTAGACTATACTCATTAAGATTTTAGCTATACAATTTTGATGTTGAGTTCTAGGGGATGAGTTTTTTTTATCAAAGATTCCTGACAAGATAATTCAAATCTCTCATTCTTAAATTCTCCTTCATGATCGTTATGAATTGTAGAAGTTAAACAACTTATTTTTTGTTATATCCAAACTAAGAATATTCTAAATTCTTCAAATGAATTACTCTTACTTGCAAGGAATTTAACCCAAATATATCTAGAGTAATCATCAACAATTACAAATCCAAAAAATTTATCTCCTACACTCATTGTACTAGTTGATCAAAAAAAAAACTATGTAAAGTATTTGTAATGATTTTATGGTGTTTAAATCCTTAACAAAATTAAATAAAAACTTGGTTTTCTTCCTTAGTTAGCATGTATTACAAAGATGTTCTTTTAAAAAATATAAACTTAAGAAAGCCTCTAACCAATTCTAATTGAGTTATCTTCCTAAGAGTCCTCATGAGTACATGGCATAGTCTCCTATGCCACAACCATAATTTATCAACAATGGACATCAAACAATAAAGATCATTAGACTTCAATGCAATTCAAAATATATTGTTAATTCTTAAGCCTTCTATGATAGTTTTACCATTCAACATTAATAAGCATTTTGTAGAAGGAGATTTTATTTTAAATATCTTATCACACAACAGATTATACTTTAGACACTCTATAAGTTAAAAACATTTCAATAGAAAAATATATCATCTTTTCCTATTATACATACTTCACTACCTTTCTGCTAATGTGGTCTTCAGATGTCACGATTCCTTTACTCTTGGCTCCCTTTTAACTTCCAACATGATTAATTATTTTATATCTCTAGTTAAGTACCATAAACATCCATTATTGAGATATCACATTCTCCCATTGGAAAACTTGTGAGAGAATACTTACAAATTAGTCAAGGTTTAACTTTAAGAACCCAAGTGTGTTTGGGTCTCGCCTTATATTGCAATGAATGTATACTATCATGTGTAGATGTCGTCCTGGGCCTCCAAATCACTTGTTATCTATGGTGGATTCTATGTGTGCAAATGCATGCAATAGTATCATTTGAAAAATACATCACTCCTGAAAAAGGATGCACTAATCTATATGAGGAGTGTTATCTACTAAAAGATCGTGGTGTATAATGTGTTATAATATATGACTTACTAGTGTTTGTTGGCCTTGATGTAGTTTTAAGTGCTATGATTTTTTTCTTAAAAATTTTATCAAAACATTTTTACTTGGTTACCTCTATTTTTAATGCATATTTATCCTCTTGTAAATGTAATGCATCTCTTTGTAACTACTTAAATGCCACTTCTAGATCAATATGCTCTTTATGTAAAATATCATGCTTCTCTTCTAATGCAGTACAATAATTTCTTTTGTTTATATAATTATTAATGATATTGGTATGCTCTTCTTGCAATGTAGGATGCTCTTTTTTAAGACTATAATACTTTCTTTTTAATTTTCTATAACTATCATGCAATTATTTTGAAAGAAAAAGCATTTCATCATAAGTGATATCACATACCAATTTTTTGTCAAACTCATCAGTTCTATTCTTGTCCATTAGAAATAAATTTGTTACCTCTTTTTTAGCACATGTCTCTGACAATTCTAAATTTGAACTTGCCTAAAAAAAGCCTTTGTGTTCTTTGCTTGCTCTTTTTAGTGATGCTTTTCTCTTCACCCTTCTCTATCATCAGATGATCTTTATGTTTGGGCAATCAAATAAGACATTTCTTGCTTTTTTACTTTCATAACAAGAAACATTAGTAAAAATCTTATTTATTTTTTTTCTTTTACCATAATGTTCATCATTATGGTGCTTTTTCATGTGTTTTAGAAATCCTTGAAGTACATGATCATTAAAGTTATATCCTCATTTCCATCCATACTAGAATCACTACTTCTCATATTACTAGCCCTTAAAGTGATTACCATCTCCTTCTTTCTTTCATTTATACGGTCATTTCTTTGACTAACTTTTTTTCTTGTAAGCAATCAAAGAACCAAGAAAGTCGTTAATAGAATAAGAATATAAATTATTTGATTCAGAAATTACAATACTCTTGAAATCCCAAGATTAAGGTAAATAACACAAAATTTTATTTACATTTTCAATTATAGTGATGTCACTACCTAAATTATGTAGTGATATAATAATTTAGGTAAACCTAGTATATATGTCAGAAATAGATTTGCTAGGCTGCATTCAAAATAGTTCATATATATATAACTTTTGAAAAAAAAATTGTTTTTAAATTTTCAATCAAATATTTAATCCAAAGAATCCATAATAACAAAGTTCACAAAGATTTATAAAAGTAAACAAAATTGAATGAAAGTAAAATGCAAAAAAGTAAAAAAAAAAATGCAAATATGATTTTTATGATGATTTGGTCAAAATCAAACTATGTCCACTCTCTAAAGATCCTTCTCTTTGGGTATTACACTATACTATGATCCCTTTGTGCTCAACTAGGAGGAGAAGCCCTTCTGCCTTACCATGTAGAGAATAGCCTTTACAGACTCTTCTATCCCCGAAGAATCATCATCCTTCACGGAGAAGCTGCTCCCTAATTCTACTCCTTACATGGTGGAGATTCCAAACCCTCCTTCGACTTCACACATGACCTAGATGCTACTCCCCATCTGCTCCTCATAATGGACGAGATGCTGCCCACTAGCCTATTGGGGAAATGAGTTTTTCAGCCAAACACTTTTTTTTCTATAACTCTTTTCTAAGAGCTCCACAACTACAATGTGGACGACTCTAAGTGTAATTCGATAGGAACAACTATGTGACCCCCTTACACCCATTGAAACCCTCAAGGAAAACTTGCCTGCAACCTCACCTTCTTTCTCTCCTAACTGGTTTGGACACCCACTTAATTACAAACAAGGAGACTCCCTATCCCTCTCTAAAGCTCTCTGCCTAGAAAAACATCTATGACAACTCAACATAGATACACATGTCTTATGTGAATTAAATAAAATATGTTATTTAAATAAAACCCTAATTTTAATTTAAAGCTTTCAATCATTCAATATGATATTCAAATTATACTGTCTGAGTAGCTCAATTCCTATCATATATCATCATGTATAATATACAATTGTACACTAAAATTAATTCTATTAAATTATGGATCATCCAAGTTGAACCAAGGTTTAGCCAGTATAATTTTTTAATACAAATTGACTTAACGTTAATGCTACACTATCTTCAGCGTACATTTTTAGAATAGCATGGTGTATGTAAAATGGTTTGTAACAAACAAAAGAGATAGAAAATATATGTAAAGTACGAGAAAGTGAATAATCAAATCAATAATATTTTTTATCATAAAAAAACTCAGTCGGGCTCCTAGATTTCAACTTTTTCTTAGGGAGTGGCACCTCTTTTAGATTATTTGCCTTTTTCACTATCCTTTGAATGTTCATCATCTTACAAGAGTACTGACTTGATCTTCTAAAATTTCTAAGGTAATTAAACCTTTGGGAGGGGAGGATGTCGTCACTTAAATGGCCCATTTATAGTGACTATACTCGCTTCTTAGCTAGCAACTTTTCCTAATGGGTGGGATCCTCTCTATAGGGGGAAACATGGTGAGCTCAATGAGAAGTATAAACAACCTTAGGTTAAATTGATGGATTAAGTGTTCTATAGACCCTTGCATGGTTTAAACATGTTCTTTAGCCTCTATGCTTGACATGGCGGCTGCTTGCCCCCCTTTTTGCCTTATCACCTTTCCCAAGGCAAAAAACCACATTCTTTTTTTCTTTAATACCAAAAAAGGCAAACTTAAAAGGAACTATTTCTTATCACACTAACTTGTTTAAAAGAATAAAGGGTTTCAATATAAAATTGCTTCATATAGAGTCCATTTAGTAGTGGCATCACATTATCACCATTTAGGAGGAATCTATATGACAATTGAGGCTAAAGAAAAAATGGGGCAGTAACTTTGTATTTACTATCCCATAATGGTTTGGTGGCATTATTTAATGCTTGTCATTAGTTCACTTTCCCTTTTGTTACTAGCCATCCAAAGGGTCAATTGACTCAAGAAGTTAAATGGATACTTGTATGTGTTCTTTCATGTATTCAATAGGTAGTGGATAAGTCATGGTATAAATACTCACACTTAGTTGGACTTGTAATGGAGCTTTCCTTAACTATCATGGAACTTGTCTCAAAATAGAGTCCCCCCCCCCCCCCCTAAACAACACACATGCACACCAATGACAACGGGTCCTCGTAGATCACATAACATGAAACTTGCCTCTTTATAGCAATTATCCATCAAAGGCTACTCGCCTCCATCCATGGTGAAGTATAAATTAATTATGCTAAATGCTTTAACTATAAGAAAGTATATACCCAAGAGGCTCCTAGCTCATCTTAATACAACGAGAAAATTATGGAGCTAATCTTCCCTACAGCTTAAGCTTATTTACCTTCCTCCCCTGATGGCCTAGGGATCTAGCAATGGCTATTCGAGATTTAAAAATGTTCACTAGTCATGGATATCTCTGCTTATTGCTCATTAAATGGCTCACCTATACCTACTTGCTTGTATGCATTTAGCATTACTAAACTTTAACTAAGGATGATAATAAAGGCCAGGAAATGTATTCACCACTCCACCTGACTAGGGTGTGACACATGTTTAAGGTATTCTATATTAAAAAACATTAAGTTTTATATTTTTTATTAAATTTATTTGAAGTAGTTTTTTGTAGCACTATGATCCTTATAATGATATGTGAAGAGGAGCATTATGAATCTTTTGACATATTCAATATTCTAAGAACTTTTTAGCACTTTGATTACATATATTACAATTAATGGACAATTCCCTATTGATCAATCTCTCTAGAACTTTTATTACATCCAGTGAATGTACGCTCCTCTACGTTCGGTTTTAGACCAAAACAGCGCAATACCGAGTTTTTTTAAAAAAACTCGGTACAACTCGGTACTCGGTATTGCGCTTTTTTTGCCTAGATCCGAACGTAGAGGAGCTTACGTTCACTTGATAAAATAAAAGTTCCTATTTTTTAATCTCATTCTATCCACACATAGGTTTTTAGGTAATACTCGCAAAGCTTGCCTGTTAGTAAAGTCAGATGTCACCTATATACAATTTATCATCCAAAAAAGTTATTTGATTTCATCTAAACCAAACTCATCTTTGGTTATATAATGACTCAATCCTACATAAATTTGAACTAGGCATACTTCTTAACATAAATTTTAGACCATTAAAAAAAATTCAATTTTGAGTAATTATGTTGGATACTTACATGCTTATAAACTTATCATTCACATTGTAAAGTTATTCTCATTCAAATGGATGTCATGTTTAAATTAGTAGACTCATACAAATTTTCTTTGGTAGGCACATTCATATTCGGCAAATCTCTACTTCCCTCCATTACATTATCTCTTGATTCTCGATGAGTCAAAACATTTTCAGTTTTTATAGTTGATTTAAGGCATATTCTCTTTATCTTTTCTCAGGATAGAGGTAATTGCTTTTTATTGTGCTAGTTGAATAATTTCTATTCATGATTTTTCTTTAGATGTTAAAAATTCCATCTAATCTTTATTTAATAAAAGAGATTTGTATACAACTATTTGGATCTCATCTTTCTTAGGATTCTGAATAGTTAATGGTCTTTTCCCTTGTTTCTGTATTTTGTACAATACTACGTATTGATATTCCTACTATTATGATTTTGAGACCTTCAATTTCTAAAGCTTAAGCTAGAATTTTCATTACTTAGATATCTCAAGATATTATTTGGATTTGTTATCAAGACATTAGCTACTGGAAAAAAATTGCTAAATAGAAAGTCTCAAGATTCTACAATTGCTACTTCATATTTGGACATGATATCAGCTCTTATGAGAAATTTGTTAAGGTGTATTCTCTATCAACTTAAGTGGAGAATGATGATTTAATTATTGGTGCTAACACCTGTGATCAAATGTAAAAATTCCTTTGTTCTTAGCATCATAAGAGTGTTAACTCAATCGACCACATTTAACAAAATTCAAAGCCTCAAATCTATTAATGCCTATTTGTGCTAATCACTCTTCTTGCTAGAGCAAAAAATATAACTTTTTCTAAAGTTACAATTGTTAATCAATTTCTCACTTCATATTAAGAACTTTCATCATCCTTTAAAAAAATGAATTCCCAATTATTCTGATTCTTGATGTAGACTTCAGGATGTTTCAAGCTATTCTTTTTAATTCCTTTATATCAAGGAATGATCAAATCTATAATTATAAAACTCAGGCCCCCTTTCATCCTTCCATTTCATTCATCCTTCTGTTTCATAACAAACAAGATGAATGTGTATTATTGTAGGCTAGAATATATGTGGCAATAGAGTTAGAATTGTTTTTCTCAGTGTTGTACGGATATTCAGGACACAAAATAGAAGAGAAATTGAACACCAGGATTTCTACATGGAAAACCCTATAAAAGAAAAAACTATGGGGTCACACCCAGTTGAAAGAATTCCACTAGTGTTTACTTGAGTTACAACAAGTTGAATCATCCTTAAAATTTAGAAAGATCAGATTATAATAATCAACTGTCACATTGAAATTCAGTTACAATCAAATATCAAAATGCTGGCATTGGAAAATTGGTGTCCATCGGTTGTTAGACAGAGTTCTAGTGTTACTTGGAAGTCAGACAGAACTCTGATGTCAGTTGGAGATCAGGTAGAATTCTAGCACCACTTGAAAGTCGGATGAAACTCCGGTGTAACTTGAACGAAACTCCAGTGTCATTTGAAACTTGGAAGGAATTCCAGTGTCACTTGGAGGTCGGACAGAACTCCGGCGTCACTTGAAGGTCGGGAGGAACTTCAATATCACTTGGAGGTCGGACGGAATTCTAACGTCACTTGGAGGTCGGGCGAAACTCTGGCATCTCTTAAAAGTTGGGAGGAACTCTGGCGGTTGTCGAGGAGGAGCTTCTTCCTTCTCCTCCTTCCTTCTCTCCTTCTCTTCTTGTCTTCTTCTCTTCTATTCTTTCTTGGGTCCCCTCTTAGAAGAAATGAGGGCCAATTTATAGTTTTTTTAAGGATGACATGGCCAGTAAATAGGAGGAAGATCAGGGATAAATTGGGAGTGATTTGAATAGACGACCAATATTGAATCCCTTGATCGTGGATCATTTATCATGCATTTGAAGGATCTAATGATATTAGAAATTTACAAACTTAGGCTTGTTGGATTCGCTTGCCGAGCCACTCAATTTAACTATAAGCTTCATGTTTATAAATTGTTTGATAATCCAAATTATGGTTTCAACCTTCTGAATGTGCTTTGGGCCTTCGATTTGGACCAATTTGAGTATTTATTGGGTCAAATTTGGTGTCATTGAGTTTGTATTTTTGAGACGTTCAGTTCAACTATAAGTTTGCTAAAATTGGAGTTCATATGATTCCAAATTTAATTTTTGAAGTTTCCAAGTTGATTTTGCTTCAAGATTTGTGCCCGATCAAGACAATTTTTTGATGATATATCAGTTGCCCCCTATTTTTGAATTGAATCTCCATAAGTTCAAAAATACTTGTCACAACATTTTACATTGGCTGAATTGTAAAAAATTGCATTCTAAAAATTTTAAACTTGCTCAAACTTGCTCTAAAAGTGTCAAAATTAAATCAAGAATACCGAAAAATCTTTTTGGGTATCCCAAAAACATCCAATTTGGACTGTCAGACATGAAAATCAAGCTCAGAACATCTGTTATAGTAACTCTACTATAGTAACCATCTTCTACAGAGATGGATTGCTACTGTAATCATTATCTATAGTAACGACTCACTACAGTAACCACTAGCATTCTGCTATAGTAAATGCTCCAGTATTTTTTGCAAAAGAAAATTTTTTTCTTTTATTTTCCACTTTCGCATGTACCGGTTTGCTACAGTAAGAGATTTTGATACAACACCAGTGAATTTTTTTTTAAAAAGTGGGCCCCACACCCCTTCTTTTTCTTAAAAGAATATTCCTTTTAAATATTTTTATTCCAGAAATATTTGTGGCATCTTTTTAGAATATTTTTATTCCTATGGAATATTCCTCCCTCCATCGCCTATAAGAACGCCCTGAAGTAAGGGAAAATTATCCCTTTTCTTCTTCTCCCTTTTCCCTCTAACTCTCTTATAGTTGAGGCTTTCCACTACTTTTCATAGGTGACTTTCCCTATGCAAAATTAGTGCCCCTCCCCTTATGTAGGTGTTAGAATTTTTTATCATTCTAATTTTCTTCCTTCTTTTTCTAACTTTCTTATAGTTGAGACATTTCATTATTTTTTGTAGGTAACTTTTCCTACGTGAAATTAGATCCCCTCTCATTTTGTAGAAGTTAGAATTTTTTATCATTCTCATTTTCTTCCTTCTTTTTCTAACTTTTATATAGTTGAGGTATTCCATTATTTTTCGTAGGTGACTTTCCCTATGCAAAATCAGTGCCCCTATCCTTATGTAGAAGTTAAAATTTTTCATCCTTTCACCTTTCTTTCTCTTCTAATTTTCTTCTTACTCTAGAGGCATTCTTCTATTTTTGAAAGGTGGAATCCTTTATCAAAATTCAGTGCTTCTCTTTAGTGTAGAAGACATTTTTGTCTCCTTTTGTCTTCTCTTGTGTACTTTTTCTTACATTAGAGGCTTTCCACTGTCGGAGAGGTGGCATTCCCCTATCAAGCTTAAGTACACCTCTCTTTTATAGAAGGAGATTTTTAGTCCTTGTTATTCATTATTGAACTATGCATTGAAATAAAAAAAAAGAAAAAAAATTACCATACCTACTCTTGTTGAGTCTAGTAATTAGGTTGTTAAGCCTAAGTTAATGTCCCAAAAGCTACCAAGAGGGGGGGTGGGTGAATTGGTAGTTTAAAAATTTGGCGGAGAAGCCTTTACAATACACTCTTTTCACCACTCTCCGGTGCGGCAGAGAACCGTCATCCTTTTACACAATCCCTAGTGTTGGCAGAGAACCGGTGTCCTTTTACACAATCCCCAGTGTTGGCAGAGAACCGTGATTTCATGTACTTCATTTCTGATGTTACCAATGTCTTGTTGCTGCTGTAAATGTTGAGCATCAAGTTGATCAAATCTTTGATCAACATGAGTCTCTAGTCTATCAAATTTCTCAATCAGATTCTGATAATCTAACTGAGGTGCAGAAGTTTGCTCTCCTTCTTCTTCTCCTTCTAAAGCACTGGCATGTGCTTTCCCTTTTTCCTCCTTAAAAAGCAATCTGAAGGAAGCATCAATATAGTATACTGGCTATTCGTATTCATTATCAGGATGCACTAAGTTATATTTCTTTTCCAAAATGTATGTAACTAAGTGCCCTAATGAGATGTTTCTTTTTCTCTTCTGTTCAGCGTGTCCTATTTCTGAAAGCCCATAGAGATAATCTATGATAAGTTGGGCTTCGTCGATAGGATGACATTCCATAATCAAAAAGTTAGAACAGAAATGAGAGGGTTAATATTGATCCTATCACCAGCTTTAGGAATGATTGAAGATCGAAGGATATGCTGGATGATTCGGGCATTTTTGGTCATACCGGAGACTCTAGCGACATGATAGTTAAGACCACTTTGTCTAATTACCCTATTGACATCATCCCATTTGAAAGAGGTTTCAGTCATTAGGGTGTGGGCTCTATATCCTTTAGTTCTTAAGTTCAGAAAGGCACCAATGTCGTGCTTGGTGATTTCAACTTTTTGTTTGAAAATAAAAGAACTTATGCAGGAGTGGTCGGAATTAAAACTCATGTTGGCTAGAAAGTAGAGAAAGGTTTGTTTGTTATAAAGGTGGATGAGAGAAAAGGATGAAATGAAAATGGGTGGAGGCAAAAAGGTACATTACCTTAAAGTGTATCTCGCTTTGAATCAGAATGCGAGAAGGAGTTATTTTAGCAGAGGCAAAATGAGGAAAAGATTCCTCATTTGCTTTTGACAGGAAGTTTTCAGAGGCATTCCTGTGGGGTTTCTTTGCCAACACCTTTTGTCTCTTGCCTTAGGAGGCCATTGTCGATTTCAAGTCGAAAGAGATTGAAAGGGAAGTTTGGAGATGTGATTGTTGAGTTAGAAAGCCTTCATATTTAAAGAAAAATGATACGTTCGTCCTGGACGAAAACAATTCATCCTGGACGAAAATCATCGTTCGTCTAGACGAAAATATTTCGTACAGACGATCAAATTCGTCCAAAATGTAACAACTTTTCGTAATCAACACAATTTACGATGCGTCCCGTCGTACAGACTTTTTGACTTGACCGATCGTACAAACGAAAATTTTTTCGTACAGACGATCAAAGTTGAAAACCATCCCCTACAAAAGTTCGTACATACGAACTTCACAATTAAAACTATCTTATCCATTCAACCGTTGCATTCAATCGTCTCGACGTTTGAGAAAAACAATTT
>NW_021318558.1:75311-85954 GCF_001605985.2 Dendrobium catenatum | reverse complement strand
TGAACCCACACATTTGGACAATTCCAAAAAATTCAAAAACAAGTGCAAGTTGGAATGTGATCCTCTTATAATCAATACAAGTTGATATAAAGTTATAACAATTTCATGTACAAATCATATAGTGGCATAACAAAAGGCATATGGTGTATACGTCAGTATCCTTGTGAGATCAATTTGCAAACAACAATGATCCAAAAAGGGGGACACATATATGGCCAATATGCAATGATGAAAGTCTTTTATTTGCATGCAATCATTTGCTCATAGATTAGAACAAAAATATTTACAAGCAATCGTATGTGATATATCATATGTGTAATATTAATGAATGCAACACACTTGGAGATTGAATGAATGGCATTTAGCAAATAAAGCAAATATTTTGCAACACTGCCTTGTGAATAGCAAAGCTGAAGTTGATAAAGTCAACACAATAGTCATGTAAGAAGTTGCAGTAATCTTTTCTACATCCACCTAAGAGCACTAACGAGGAGGCATAAATGGTATAAGACAATACAGCTTGTCCATGAACGACTATAGAAGACTTGTCTACAGTCAAGTACATGAAGAATGATGGAAGAGATAGCAGGTTCGTAGCACATTCAATGTACCAACAAATTGTTGTGGAAAAGGCACTATAACACCTCCATGGTTGACAATTCTCCAATTTCTGTTAAATACACTGGCCCTCTATAAGAAAGGATAGATGATGCATAGCGAAGTACAAATATCTCAGGGGTTGTAGAATACTCGTTATACAATCTACATGCTATTTGGAAGAAAAAGCGGATGAGATACGATGAGTACAAAATATTTATAATTCATTAAAAAGATCCATCTTGCACCCGATGTGTCGTCTATGTGTAAATATAGAAGAGAACGTTAGCATATACGAGCTCTTAAAAGATATCGTAAAAGACCCACTATGCACACAAAATGTCATTTATGAATAAAGTGACAGGCGACTACATCAAATATAAGCTCCCACGAGCCACTGAAGGAGACTCGATATACAATCAAAGAAAGATATTAGTTAGTGCACTATAATCCATCTACACAAAGATACAAGTAGTGCACGATAGTCTACCTGTACAAAATAGCAAATAATTTAATTCACAAGCTGTTATGCCACGCCACCGAATCCACAACATCCATGTAAGCGGATAAGAGTTTACAAAAATTTTAAAGTACCGACACAAGCATTGTAATTTGTAAACACATAGGTACACAAAAGGGGTAAATACAATGACCAAAAACCCACATGGGCCCCAACGAGCGTATTGTAGGAACATACATAACATCTAGGGATGCTGTGCAGGATAATAAATTTGAACCTGATCCTCCTAAGTGGGTAAATAAGAGTTGACAATGTTCAATAAATAATTAAAAAATTCCTCCCAAACACTTGTATGGGCCACTATGAGCTTGTTATTAGTGCACATGTGATGTTTAGGGTTGTTGTGCGGGTCAATAAGTGAATTCAAGTTTGAACCTGATCCTTCTATACAGATCAATAGGAGTCGATAGGGTTCGAACCAACAAATAAATATATGGTTATGACGACCGATATATTTATTTTAATACATTTATATCAGGCTATCAAAGCCTATAGCAATATGAATTCACTAATAAATGAACAAAGTCTACAAAATTGGATCCCCTATCAGTTAGTTGATAAGGTTGACAAGGTTTAATCAAATGGAAATAACCTCCTTCACTCTGATGATAACCGTGTTGAATTCATATTTCAACTAGAGGTGTCAATTTCAAATATCCAAAATTCCTCTAAATTTCCACGAAATTCAAATTTTCTATGAAAATATAAGTGACTTTAACATCAACCTGATGACTACCATGTTGAATGTATATCTCAACCGGAGGAGTTAATTCCAAATATCCAAAATGCCTCCATATTCCCATAAAATTTAGATTTCTACAAAAATATAAGTGAATTTAACGTCACCCCGATGATGGCTATGTGGAATGCATATCTCAACCGTAGGGGTCAATTTCAAATATCCAAAATGCCTCCAAATTTCCACAAAATTTGGATTTCTACAAAAATATAAGTGACTTTAATGTCACCCCAATGATTGCCATGTTGAATGAAGATCTCAACCGGAGGGGTTCACAAATATTCTCAAAAGCCACTCAACTACTCAAAAATCCAAATTCTAAAAAAAAAAATCCAAAAATCATCAAACTCTAAGATATTTAAATTTGAAATTAAATCAACAAATACTTAAAGTAAAATTCATCCACCCTCCATAACAGTTTGCTAGGATAAACAAGTTAAAATTTACTTAAGCCCACATGGAGCTAATATCTAGTCAAAAATATCTCTAGGATCCATTCTCAAACTATCTCTTGCCAGTAAGGACATGGTACGTGTCCTCTGACTGATAGTTTTTCCACCAAATGATACAACAAGATAAACGGTTATGACTAGGGGCCATTTGAACCGAGTGGTTTTGCCGCCAAATAACACCATGAAAGATTAGTTATGGCCAGAGCCAATAAGTTCTTTACTAGCATTAAATCATTGAGATATGAATCAATAGGATATGATCGATATGGCATAAAATTCTCTATTAGCTAAGGTGGATTTAAATTTATCCCCTTAGATAAATATTCACCCTAGATCTATAAGGTCCCCTTGGATGAAGCAACCTATGGCTGACGATAACGATCCTTCTGTCAGGTTGGGTCGACTACCTCCTCTGACTAAGTAGACTAGGGACCATGATGGCCCAAGATGATGGAACCATGGGATCTTGATCGAGTCCATCATCCATTCCCCCACCATCCACTTTAAGTGTTAGATGGTGAAATTTTTACTTTTAAATATTAATCTTTTTAAATATTCAAAGCCCATTCCTGCTATTACATGTTAGAAAATGTATTATCTATGTATCTGATTGACAACTAGCCTTAATTGTAAGTTCTCTCTCATTACTGGGAGGGGTAATTAATTAAAGGGATTTGCGACTATAGGAAACCAGAACTGAGATCATAAAGTCCTCGCAAAATTAGGGCAAAATCTCTGGGTAGTGTCTTATCTACAAACCCATATGTCTTCCTAAAATTTATTCCATAACTTATTCTACTAAAACTCGCCCTGAATAAAAAAAAGCGACAGCAGGCGAAGGCCGGGGCTGAATTTTTGGAGCCCACGTTCTTTTGCATTCTTATTCTTACATTGGATGCATTATGTGACGTCCCAGGCATCTATAGTGAAAGGATTCATCGACAGTCTTGATCAACCTCACTTCCTTGTCCCTTGCCCTGACCTAAAAATATTAACCACATAAAATGAGCTTCTAAAAGCCCAGCAGGTCACCAAAAACCTACAACTGAGATCAAAGCACGGTACGGAAGAAATATGCATGTCAATCAATCAAATAATTATCTGTCACTTGCACATGATTAATGAATTGATGCAGATATGAAAATCAGTACATAAACATTAATCAATGCATAGACAGTAATCAATACAAAAATAGTAAAATCCTCAATCAACAGTAGAAGAATTAGTAAATAGTATAAAAGTCTGTAAAGCTCAATAAATCAGTACGTGTGTCAAATCAATAAAGAAATCATCGGATCAATCATATTAGTCTGTATCAAGAGAAATCAATTTCGGTCAATAATATCAATCGGTATGGAATCACATAAAACAATCAAATCAATACATCGTTAAGAACAGTTAAAATCAATCAATGTAGTAACATCATATTATATATCACGTGCTCAGTAAGTCATATGAAATCCAGTTAATCTATATCACTTGTTCAAGTGTATCACAAGTTATCAGTCTTATCAGTGTATCACTTGTAGCAGATCAATATTCAGTGTATCAATGAATCAATGGTATCAATAAATTTATAATATCGATGAATCAATAATATCAGTGTCTGTAGTATCAATGAATCAATGCAATATTAATATCTATATCAGTGACATGTACAGTATGCAATATCAATGAAATCATGCAGTGACAGTAAACTCTTAAATCTGTCAGTAAATCCATTCACAATACATTCAATATCAGTAAATCCGTCGATATCAGTAAATTCATACATAAATCAATATATCTGGTCAATATCGATAAACCAATTCAATATCGATAAATCATAAAGTAATCATAAGAAAAATACTTTACACATGCATTTCAACACAATAGTCTTACTCGACAAGTATAATCACTGGCTATTAAGACATTTTTTCAAGGTTAGTATTGATGTTAGTAAACCGTTGACTCAGTAAATAGAGCTGTCACCCTTGTCCATCGGTACAGTAATCTCCTTATGACTCCCAATCGTTACATCACGTGATCAACAGAAGATAACACCAAACGCTTTTTAAAGGAAAGCCCATCAGCTCACCATCCTGTACAGGTCAATCTTCAACCAACGGTTCAACTAGACTTTACTTGTCTTTCCGAATAGTAGTATATTCAATCATATATCCACATTCATATACATCTCATTAATGCATTTCAATCAACAAAACACAATTTAACTTAATCGAAGAAAATCCTTAAAATATCATATAGTCGACAGAAAACCCCAAATAGAGACAAAATACACATTTTCAGAAAATTATCAAATTACCAGAAATCGGATAAAATAACATTTCAAAACTTTACTTGTACCGAAGCAATACTTTTTTACATCCGGATAATTTGCTATTCGATAAAATCACATCAGAATTCAAAATATCTGGTGAAACTTTTCAGAAAATACTTAAATCATGCAAAATCATCATTTCAACAACATACCAAAAGTTACGCGATAAAAGTTTCGTCAATACAAAGATATGCACATTTTTCGGTAATGGAAACCCAAATCTGAGAAGAAAAAATACAAAAGCACGAAATCTTCAAAATTAGAAATAGGATTCGGATTCCTTACTGCGAGACAAACAATTCTTCCAATAACAGCGTCCGACAAAAATTGCTCCGCGAACTCCAAAACCATGCCTTTCCTCTTCTCTTTCCTTCTCTTGCTCTCTCCTACTTTCTCTCTCTTCAAAATATCTTAAATCCTCTATTTATCAAGCAGGATCGTACGGGATGATTTGCTCTCTGGATACATTTCGTCCCGACGAATTCAGGCTCGTACGGATGAACTCAGGTTCATACAGGCAGTTCGTACGTACTAACCATACAGATTTTCATAATTTGTTAAGATAGTTGCTATTTGCATGCATTACATTTTTGGCAACTTATAAAGTTTTGATGATTTCAAACATTATTGTTCAAATGTGTAGTTATCTCCTAACAATTTTGGAAGAATTGTATTTGTTCTTGTGTGTACTAACATTTCAGGGAAAGAACTCCAGACTACAAGGCTTCAAATTAAAATCAGCATGAGATACCTTGAAATTTTTGAAGCTTGCACTTTGCTTAGAAATCAAATTGAAAGGGAGTGATTGTAACTTGAGTGAATCAAAACATGCACACACAAATAAGGAGATCATATTAAATTTGTGTTGATCGTACAGGACGATTTTCGTTCGTACTGGACGATCAGACAGTTATCTCCTATAGAGCATATGGAACGAATAGAAATTTGCTCGAAAAATTTTCTAAGTCCTATTCGTCCAGACGAAATTAATTATCGTACAGTACGATTTGCTCTCTGTAAAATTTTCGTCCAGACGAAATTAATTATCGTACAGTACGATTGGCTCTCTGTAAAATTTTTGTCCAGACGAAATTAATTATCGTACAGTACGATTGGTTCTCTGTAAAATTTTCGTCCAGACGAAATTAATTATCGTCCAAACGATTAACCGACTTAGGACAGTTTTCAGCAGTTTCTAGATTCGACCTTGTAATAACCGTTCGTACTGGACGAACCTAGTTCGTACAGGACGATCAGCTGTACGAAGACACTTCGTACACATATTCAAATAGGGTCGTTTCAGATCGTTTAAGTAAAATCGTCCAGGACGATCCACGATCGTACAGGACGATCCACTACGTACAGAATTGAAAACTTGCAGTTTTTGGGCGGTTTTTCTTGTCTTTTGTATAAATAGCCCAAATTAGACTGCCACCCAATCTTTTTGTCATTTGATCTTCGTGCCTCTTGAGAGAATAGCCAAGGAGAGAAGTGAAGAGAGCATTCAAGGGAGGATTCCTACCATAGAAGCAAGAAGGCTTCACTTGGATTTCAAAGGTAAGAGTCTCTACTTGTGAATTGGGATTACTTCACTCTTTTCTTTCTTCCTTCTAGATTCTTGTGAGAAGATCTGTCAAGGAGATCCGGTTCTCTGCCGACACTTGGAGAGTGTGAAAGGACGAAGGGTTCTCTGCCCACACTAGGAGAGTGTGAAAGGACGAAGGGTTCTCTGCCCACACTAGGAGAGTGTGAAAGGACGAAGGGTTCTCTGCCCACACTAGGAGAGTGTGAAAGGACGAAGGGTTCTCTGCCCACACTAGGAGAGTGTGAAAGGACGAAGGGTTCTCTGCCCACACTAGGAGAGTGTGAAAGGACGAAGGGTTCTCTGCCCACACTTACCAATTCACCCCCCCCCTCTTGGTAGCCTTGGGACACTCACTTAGGCTTAACAACCTAATTACTAGACTCAACACAATTTTCTTCAGTTCGTCCCGTACTAAAGTCAGTTTGTACGGACTAATTGCACTAAAAAAAATGAACTTCTGAGGGGTTTTACACATTCCACTGTCAGAGATAGACAACATTCCCCTATTAAGTTTCAATGTCCCTCTCTTGTATAGAAGAAGTTACGATGAGAGCTTACTCTCCAAATAAACTATCTTTGATAGAAGATGATCAAATACTTCTTGCATGCAAGGGTCATTTGAGAAGTTCTGGTGGCAATAATACTCAGGAGGAAAACCATAAGTTATTAATAGATACGCAGAGTTTTGGTGCTATTTAAGTAGAAGTCCATCGATGATGGACAATCAAGTGGAAGTTCATTAGCAATCAACGACCGAGTTGAGACCTGATGGAGAAAGTTGGAGGGTATCCTTCTATCAGTAGTTGAGTGAGAAGTCGATAATGGTTGATATGAAGTAAAGGACCGTTGGCATATATCAGATGAAGGGTCGGTGATGGTGGGTGTTCAGTGGCATTGTACAAAGGTAATATGCATTCATACAGAAGTGTACCAACATCATTTATCCTTGTATAGATGATATAAATGTACATTTTGATTTCAACTTTTAGTAAGAATAGACAAACACTTGAATCTGATGTTGGATTAATGTAACTCCATTGATATTATATATGAAGTTGAGAACTTGTCCCTCAGAGGAAGTTGAATTATTTATGCATCTTTGAGATATGCTTTGATATATTTCCCCTCATATTTTTGGAGATATTGTTAGACTGCTAAGGTATTTCTATGAGTGATGATTTTATCAATAATTTTCTTGAAATCATTTTAAGACAAAATTTTATCCACTCAAAGCATTGCTCGATAATTCTAACCTCTATAGAAGAAGTCGAGATAATCCACTAAGGATGTATGATATATCTGCGGTTATATTTCATAGCCCTGCTCGATGACATTAACATATATAGAGAGGTCTAGAGAATCTATCAAGGATGTATAATCTATCCGAGGTTGTATGTTAGAGCCCTGCTCGATGACGTTAACCTATGTGAAAGAGGTCGAATCAAATCTCCCGATAATTGATCAGCCAATGATTGATATACAATAAAGATTGTGTATTTCTCAAATCATAAATAAAGAAATTATATTCATCAATAGTTTTTTATTATAAAGAATAGAGTAAGCAACACATTACCATATTATGTAAGATAATACAACAAGTCCCTAGTATAACTTAGGGATATAAGAGTTACACCTTACTCAACACATAAGAGATTCATACAGGGACAACACATCTTGGAAGAAAATACTTGGAATATTAGAGTGACACCCTACTTATCATAGAAGGGATACATGATGAAACATGATAAGTAACTAGCATAAAGGATGAAATTGCATGGTTATTTAATTTCGCCAACCATTTGAATATTATTCAATGGTTGCATTTCTTGTTGTTAATTTTTCCCCAACGAAACGAGCCTCATCTTGAGTAGGGGAATCTCGAATGAACTATATAAGGTAGACTTGTTGGATAAGTCTCTCAAATTTTTTTTTGAGCGGCTTATAGGATTCAATGGTGTGCCCACGACTACGATGGAAATAATAGTATTGATCTTAATTTCCTGTATTTAGCTTCAAAGGATTAGGCAACTTAATATTTTCATGATCGCAAATGGCTATCAGTATCTTGGTTTGAGATATGTTTAGAGGTGTATATACTTTTTCTTGTCGAAACTCGTGTCGTGGCAATGGAGGCAAGCTATTCTTTCCTTGTTTCTTTTGTTGTGAGAATGAGCTATCCATCCCAAGTAAACTTCTGTGTTTTCTATTTGTTTGCTCAAACTATTTTTTGTGAGCATTTATGACTTCATCTGTAGAGATTTGTGACCCCGCAAAAAAGATCAAGTTAGTGTATGAATGAAGTATGTCTCACATAAGTGCCGAATAGAAGGGCTAGAAAGGAGGCCTTTAAGAAAGACCCCTATCAGCAATTCAGGATCTACTCCTAGAATTTGCCGAGCCTCGGTTGAAAATTACTGAAAATACTCCTTCAATGATTCTCCTTCATTTTGTCAGATCCCGAAAAGATGGTAAGAATTCTTAGCAATTCTTCAATTGGCAACAAATAGTTCGACGAATACTTTGGTCAATTTGACAAATGTAGGGATTATTCCGGCTGAAAGTGAATAGAACCACATTTGAGCTTGTCCCTTGAGGGTAGCAAGAAAAACCTGGTAGAGGATTGCATCCGAGGCTCTCTATATGTGCATGATGGTTCTATAATGATCGATATGCTTGTACGAGTTAAATGTCCTGTCATAGGACTCGATGCTCGGTAGTTTGAATCCAACCAGAATGGGGTGCTAAAGAATGGCTTCAGTTAGAGGTGATGACTCCTAGAAGTCCCAGTGAGGAAGAGTTTTCCTTACACCTCCTCTGGGAACTCTTCACGGACCAATCTTCATAGTTCATGACATAGGGTATTGCGAGTGAGCTTAGTAACATGCGGTTGGGCTAAGGCTTCTGGGAGGTATGGAGAAATGTGAGGTTGTTGACCTGTGTTCGGAGGATATGTAGAACTTATTTTGTCAGTAAGTTTGTTATCTTGATGTGATTGTGGATGTCTCCTTAGCGGAGGAAGAGAAATCTCTGCTTGAAGATGTTTGAGTTGAACATCTTCGGCCAGTAGTGGAGCTCAAGGGAAGAAGAACCTCCTCCCATTGTGTTATCGCCGGTTGCCGAGTCTCTCACAGGAGTTGAAAGATCTCATTCTGAGATTCTTCCATCTTTCAGATTTGTTCCTCCAGAGAAGGTCCTGAAGTTCCTTCTCCAGCAATATTTTCCCCCCCATGATAAAAAGAGGCATATATTGGGAGTCCATGATTCATAGACTGATTCCTAGATTGGTGGGAGTTGGAGCGATAAGCTCCCAAGATATGAATGCTACGTCTGTTGGCTATTGAAGAAACACTTAGAATTGTGAAATAATGTTTCCCATAGATGGCGCCAAACTATTGCAGGCTAGTATATACATGGTGATAGAGTTAAAAATTTTAGTCACAACGTTGTACGGATATTCAACACACAAAACAATAGAGAAATAAAACACAAGGAATTTTACATGGAAACCCCTATAAAAGGAAAAACCACGGTGTCATGACTAGTTGAAAGAATTTCACTAGTGTTTGCTTGAGTTACAAGAAGCTGACTCGTCCTTAAAATTTAGAACGATCAGATTACAATAATCAACTCTCAGGTTAAAATTCAATTGCAAACAGCTATCAGAATGTTGGCGTAAAAAAATAGGTGTCAGTTGGTTGTCAGATAAAGTTCTAGCTTTACTTGCATGTCAAACATAACTCCGGTGTTAGTTGGAGGTCGGGCATAATTCTAGCATCACTTGAAAGTCAGACGAAACTTCGGTGTCACTTGAACGGAACAACGCGTCTCATGAGGAACTCTAGCGTCACTTGGAGGTCGGATGAAACTCCAGCGTCTCTTGAACGTTGGGAGGAACTCCAGCGTCACTTGGACGTCGGACAAAATTTCGACGTCAATTGGAGGTCGGACGGAACTCCGACATCACTTGAAAGTTAGGAGGAACTCCGACTGTGGTTGAGGAGGAGCCTCTTCCTTTTCTTCTTTCATTCTCTCATTCACTTCTTCTCTTATCTTCTTGCTTGGGTCTCCTCTTAAGAGAAATGAGGGCCTATTTATAGTTTTTTTATGATGGCGTGACCAGTAAATAGGAGGAAGATCAGGGGTAAATTGAGAGTTTGAATGGATGGCCGATATTGAATCACTTGATCGTGGACCGTTTATCAGACATTTGAAGGCTCCAATGATATCAAAATTTTACGATTATGAGCTTGTTGGATTCTTCTCACCGAGCCGCTTGATTCGACTATAACCATGTCATGTTTGTAAACTGTTTGATAATCCAAATTATGATTAATTTTACCGTCAATTGAATTTGAGAATGATTCCGATTAATTTTACTGTCAATTCATTTTCATCACTAACATAATTTCTTTTATGTATATATTACATGC
>NW_021318558.1:70919-75211 GCF_001605985.2 Dendrobium catenatum | reverse complement strand
GATTTTGGAATGTGTACAAGATTATGAATTCTCTATTGGCAATTTGTCAAATTGGATAAATGGTCAAAGTGGCTTTTGACAAGGATGTCCCTTGTCTCCATTTTTAATTATTCTTTGTGCTCAATTGTTATCCAAGTCTTTTAGACAAAGAGGAGGCACCATTGGAATTTGGCTGTGTTCAAATGTTCCGAGAATTTCCCACTTGTTATATGCAGATGATGTGATTATTTTCTCAAAAGCCAACTTAAAGGTAGTCAAGTAGATAAAAGCAATTTTGGAAAATTTATGTGGATGGTCGGGTCTAAGAATAAAAATCAACAAATATTGTATGATATTTGGAAAAATTGTTAGTAGAAGAAGGAAGAAGCCAATTGCTCTGATTATGGGTTCAAAACAGCTAAGGAGTTGTCATATCTTGGAGTAAAGTTAGTAATGAGAAGGAGTTGTCATATCTTGAAGATTTTCATTTTATTGTTAACAAGGCTTTAAGGATGACAAATATATGGGGAGGAAAATTGATATCCTTGGTTAGTAAGATTTTGTTAACAAAAACAAATTTGTTATCTTTCACTATCTTTCGTTGTACCAATTCTTTGGTGCCTAAGAGTGTGCTTGATGAGGTAGACAAGATATGCAGATGCTTTATTTGGAACAAATCCTATGGAAGACATGGGATTCATTATGTCAATTAGAATGTCATGTGCTTGCCGTTAAAATGGGGAGGTAGAGCTCTTTACTATTGTTTGAGTAAAGTGGGACCGTTGAGAGCAAAATAGCATGGAAGTATGTTAATGATAAAGACTCTCTGTTGCATAAAGTTTTCTATCTAAAATATGGAAACTTATTGGAAAATGAAATCATGAGGAGGACGGGTTTACGTGCTTGGAAGATCATCATGGATGGAGGTAAATCCTAAAGGACTTTAATTAGATGGCATGTTGTTAATGGAGAAGCTATTGATGCATTCAATGACACATGGATATTGGATAAAAGTATTAACAAATGGCCAACTTTTGTTATTTCACATGATAGTAGTAGTTTTTCTGTGTCTAACCTCATTACTAATGGAAGATGAAATGTGGAAGCAATAAGCAAGTTTATGGGAAATGATCTTGTAAATTTAATATCAAAAATTAAGATTTTCTTTCAAATAGAAGAAGATAAGATGGAGTTGCTTTATCAAAAAATTGGGAAATCCATTTCTTCTATGGTGTTTGAGAGGTCTATGTTGACCTCATTTTTTTTATGAGGTCACTCGGACCAATCCTGACCCCATATCAATTTAATTTCTAGATAAATCTAGACTCTAGGATCCTCTTAGAATCCAGACCCTAGGATCTATTCTAGTCCCTAGGATCCTTCTAGACTCCAGACCTTATGATTTACTCTAGACCCTAGGACTCTCCTATACTTTAGATCTTAGGATCTACTCTAGAACCTATAACTCTTCTAGACCCTAGAACTTAGAGTCTCTTTTTATTCTAAGACCAATCTAGACTTCAAACCAATCATGACCTCAAGCTAATCAATATTTTAAATACATCCAAATTTCAATCAAATCCATACTTACAAACTTATCCAGACTTTAAACCTATCTAGATCTTAATCTCCAGTTCAAACCTAAATCCTACCTTTGATCTAGCTTGATCCTATCCAATCATTTATGATCACCCAAACGATCATAAATGATCTGGATAATTCAAATTATATCATCCAAATTCAAAACCCATTTCAAATCCAAAAATCCATACTCAAACTAAAGGCCAAAGGTCCAAGGCTGTAAAACCTTTAAATATTTACATCTTATGCCATTGGACCTGCCACCTAGTGGATTTTGACCATGGAGCTTTCTACAAAGTCTCCAATCACTTCTAGACATTTGATCATAGCCTATTAAACATTAAACTAAATTTTGGTAGACCCACTTTGATCCCCAGTTGATCAGGGGTCAAAATGACTAAAATACTCCTTAGGGGTTCAAATATTAATTTCAAACCAAACGAACTCCAAATTGCTTGGAACCACTTCCAACAAGTTTCAAATATCAAACCAAACCTGTTGGACCCAAAACCAGACCCTAGGTCAACCTGGTTGACCAAGTCAACCTAAAATGACCAAACAGGCCCTTAAGGGTCAAAATAGGCATTTTGACTGATTTGACCTCCCCATACCCAAGGACCACCTCTAATGGTCCCCAAATGTCATTTTAAATTTATTGAACCTATTTCTAGACCCTGGACCCACCTGGTTGACCAAGTCAACAAGAATTGACCTAATGGCCCATTAAGGGCCCAAATAGGTTCCTTTAATCCAAATGACCTATTTAAACCCTAAAATCACCCCCACTAGACTTTAAATAACAAATTAAACCTATCAAGCTCAGACTCACCCCTTAGGTCAACCTGGTTGACCCAGTCAACCTAGATTGACCTAATGACCCCTTAAAAGCTCAAATCGATCATTTCAACCCATTTATTCAAATCTAACAATTTGAGCTCTCAAACCCATTCTAAAAGATACTCCAAACCCACTTAAACTCAAGTAAGGCCAAGTCACATTGAGTTTGACTTGGTCAACTCAATCATATTGGGTCAAAATTGAATGGCCATGGATTGAGCCCTCAACCCTCTAGTGGATTGCCTTAAGTTCCTTCCAAACCAGTTTATTAAGGTTTATCCATGCCACCTCACTTGGTTTGATCCTTTGACTAGCCAAACCAGTCAACATATGATCAAAAGACCATTGAATATTCAAAGAATCAATCCCATGGCATTCAAGTTCCAATCCTTAGCTCCAAACCCAACACTCCAGCATTCAAGACATCCTTGTATGCCACCTCATCTATTGTTGACCAGTTGACTGGTCAATATAGTCAACAAATGTCTTCAAGTTAAATTCCCAAATGACATGGCATCTCCATGCCAACTCAGCTCCAGCCATTTGGGGTCATTCCAGAACCTTCCTAGAAGCATGTCCAGCCCTTTGATGCAGATCTAATGGCTCCCATTCATTTCCATGTGGACAAAAGGCCAAAAGAGGCTTTCCCCTCATTTTCCTTGCAAAACATCCTTGGTTTATGCTCCCACCAACTCCCAGGGCACATGGCAGCCATCTAGGAGCTAATCAAGTTAATCTTAGTCGTCTATCCTATATGGGGTCATTTTGAATAGGGAAAACCCTAAGAAGAGCTCTCATTCTAACCCTAACGTTCTCTCACCCCATCCAAAGCTCCTCCAACAAAATATTTTGTTAGTTTAAATTCTCTTGAGTTCCCCACTAATCTCCCCACTCAAACCCCAGCGGTCAATGCCTTTTCCGACGAGTTTCCGGCGAGTCCAACTCCCAATCCGTCCAAGGCTTATTCTAGGCAATTCGTGGCATTTTAGAGTGTGGATTCAACTAGAAACTTAATCGTGGACAGTCTACAAGCTCAGAGTTTTCCTTAACGGTTCAATCCGTCCAAAATTGAGGTGAAAAACTCAAACCCTAACTTACACACTTAGCATAAATTAACATTTTGATAAGTACATTTTAAACATTAAAATCAATCCCCCAAATTTTCTATTCATAATGTTTATTTAGGTTTCAAATTTCAAGAGAATTGATCGAGCCGATCTTGAGAATGATCAAGAAAATGTTTCGTAGGGCATTTTCATAGCCTGGCTCAGGCATACATTTTCTGGACCATCGATCGCTCGATCAACAGTCCTGATCAAGCCTTTCCACAGTTTAATCCTACAGTGTATTTGATCCTTCAATCGATTCACCATTCGACAACATCTAGACCCTTGATTCAAAGCCGCGGTATCGAAATTCATCGTCTGATCTTTCTCTGTGTGAGCAGATCGTGGGATTTAATCCTGATCGTTGACCCTTCAGTACAGAAAATCGAACGGCAGCGAATCCGAGCTGACTTGAATTAGTGAAACCACATCCACGGTTTGATCATCACCTAATGATTGCGCCGCCAATCCGATCACAACCTGTGGCCAGTCAACCGCCGAGGTTTTGAACCGCCCAGTCCGGTGATGCCACGTGGTTTAACCGCCGGATTAGGAGTTGATTTTTGTAAATTAAAATTAAATCATTTTAATTATCAATTTTCCTTTTAAAAATATTTAAAATTAAATAAAAATTCAAAAAATATATAAAATACCTCAAAATTTCTAGAATTTTAGAACTTTAATTTAAAATTAAAAGTATTTTTAAATATGTTAAATATTTTAAGTAATTTTAAAACATTTAATTTTTAATATTTAGTCAATATTTAGTTAAATATTACTTTAAATGTT
>NW_021318558.1:67459-70221 GCF_001605985.2 Dendrobium catenatum | reverse complement strand
ATTATAATTTTTTTTTATAATATTATTGATATAATTTTAAAAAATTTCCTTAATTTAAATTAATAATTAGCCTTAAGTTATAGTATGGAGATTGAGTATGATATTTATAATTTTGATATTTCCTGTTGTTGTTTATACCTAAAGTTTAATTTAATTTTAAGTAAAATTCAATATTTAATTAATTTAATTAAATAAAAATAAATAAAATTTCTAAAAAATTCTCAAACACTTGGGAATCTCTCTTTAGGTCATTCCTGGCCTTTGGTGTTGATTTCAAGGAGTTTGGAATTCATTTGGAGCAAAATCACAAAAAGCCCCTTAATTAAACAATTTTAAGAAAATTCAATAAATACTTGAAACTTCAAAAATTCATAACTAATTTAAGAAAAATCCAAATCAGTTAAACTCAATTGCATTCAACTCATAATAATGTTTAATAATTATTAAAATTATTAAAATTCTAGAAAACCATTAAATTTAAAAAAGTCAACTTTTGGTCAAATCTTAAGTTAAAATCAAGTCAAAAATTCAAACCTTCATAACTAAATGTAGAAAAATCCAAATCCAACAAATTTAGTATCTAACAACTCATCTTAAGGTCTAGTATTAACTTTTAAAAATTAATCAATTTAAGTCACTTAATCAAACCGGGTACCACTCGGTAGCCCACGCCTACGAGGCTATTAAGTTAGCCCCAAGGAAGATGAAATAAACTTCATGGCCTCGGTGAGAAATAAAGGTGGTATTCAACAAATAATTAAATAAATTTTAAAATCAAATTCAAATTATTAATATTTAAACTTTAACTAAAAATTCCCTTAAACCTTTCAAACAATCAAAACATCAAATAACTTTAACTAATAATCTTATTTAGGACATAGCCAAACCACACAGCCTTATACACACACTTTAGATGGTTTTCTAGGACAACCAACTCTAGTTTTAGGCTAGGCTGGTGTTTATTTACTTACTTGTTTACTACACTTTGTACTGTGATTGCTTGCACCCTAGATCTACCATTAGGTTAGGAGCAATTTTTATACTAATCCAGTTTTCTGCAGATGGGCATGCTCATATGAGGCATTGAGATTAAAGGGGGAAAGAAATAAATTTAAAAATATATATTATCATGTTTTGCATAGGTGCTTGCCGCACTTAAGACCCCTTTTAAATTAAAAGAGCATGGCCAAGTGTAGCTAAAATTATGCATTTTAATTTTAAAATAATAACTGTTTGGGATAATACAACTATTGATTATTAGGATAACCTTACAGGATCGAGTCTAGATTTTTTTTTTTTATTGATGTAAATTTTATTTGATATGGTTGTAAAATATTTGAAGTGATTTGAGTTTGGGATATTAATACCCAACTTGAATTCCAAAGAGGAAAAGACAGCCCTAAAAAGGAGAGTCTTCTACAATTTGGAAGATCAAGTTAGGATACTCTTCAAATATCCAAAGAGGAAAAATAACACCCCATTCAAGGGGGAGTATCTTTTCATTTGGATATCCAAAATTGATGAATCAAGATGCTCATGAGAAGATAAAGAAATGGATAACGAGAAGAATCCCAAATTTCAAAGTCACTTGAGTCTTAGGATTAGAAATCCGGGTTGTTGTCAATGGTGCTCAGCCACTTTACTTTTCTACAATTATGGAATGTAATATTAAATGACACTTACCTATGGACTTTCAATTTGAATAATTAATTTAGTTGATTTGTTTATTTGATTGTGTAGTAGAAATACCTATTTTTCTAGTCTTTTTACCTGCATGTCGTATTTGATTTGACTTGGAGTATGATTATAGGCTCATAAGTACCGGTCTAAAATTATTCTACTTTAATTAAATTTAAAATTTTTAAAATAAGATAGAAACTCTAAATGGTCTTAAGTAGTAAGCTCGAACTCGCCGAGGGTTTTTCATGCATCATATTAAAACCTTCTCTACCTTATTAGGCACCTCCCCGCCTACGGGTTTTGGCAGACCACCTGGCCTATGAGGGTGCAGATCTATCAAGGGGATGTTATGCAATCTCTAGGAGAAAATGTTATGCAATCTCTACGAGAAAATCTATTTTTTAAGCCAAAAATTTTTTAAACTGCTTCATACTGATTCATGCATTTAATCGAGTCGACTAGCATGCATTGCATTA
The DNA here is from genome assembly GCF_001605985.2 of Dendrobium catenatum. Taxonomy (NCBI): domain Eukaryota; kingdom Viridiplantae; phylum Streptophyta; class Magnoliopsida; order Asparagales; family Orchidaceae; genus Dendrobium; species Dendrobium catenatum. The sequence goes on along the minus strand of NW_021318558.1, from coordinate 68,065 downwards.
GTAACAAATTAAATCGAGTCTAAAATTTTAATTGCACATATTTAGACATTAAACACCCAACATAAGTCAAAGGGGTCAATTAGGATATGCTCTAGATGTCAGCCCCAACTCCTCAAACTTAATCTAATTAACATCCCTACCACTCTATATCAATTTACCGGATACATGTTTTTAAAGCGCCTAGGTGGTTTAGCTGGCTCCCCAATCTAGACTGGGGTAAGTCCAGATTTGCACTACATTAGCTAGGTTCAGGTTACTAACTTTTAGTGCCCAATTTAGACTTAGGTTCTGAGGTAGGCTCCGGCTATAAGACCTCAACCTCCAGGAATTGAATCCCAACATTCTAATAAAATTGACCATTAAATTAAATATCACTTTCAATCAAATTCAAGCCCCACACTTAGGATAGACTAAGGCACTTCTGAATTGTTTCAGAATCCTAAGTGCCTCCTACACTTCTTCCTTTGACTCTAGAAATAAGTCTTCAATTTCGATCCAATCCCACTTAAACTTCCAACCCTTAATATCCTTTGACACCAAGCGTTGAAATCTTAAATATAATTTCTATCACTATTTTAATCGAGAGTATTCGTACGAAACTCTGAT
>NW_021318558.1:3430-67359 GCF_001605985.2 Dendrobium catenatum | reverse complement strand
ATTCTCACAATCTTGTGGTCAAACTAGAAAAACTCGTTAAAAAAAATTTAGACATCACAAGCATAACTTTGTAAATTTTTTGTTAGGTGTAGAGGCTCGAGTCAGATTCCTTGTGATGTGTAAATTACAAAGTAATGGACATATTTTGGACCCAAACTGTTGAGAGAAAAAACGTTATAAACACTAAAAACCAAATTGGTAGAATTACAAAATATGTTGTATTTTGTAGATGTTCTTGACATTTTGTCAAAATTAGATTTTAAACAATCATCAAAATGTCACAATTCACTAATGAAACCAGTTTAACTTTAATTTTAATAAATACTAGACAATAATACCTTTCAAATGACATCAAAATCACTTAATTTGTTAAATAATCAGATTTTCTATGAAATTTTAAAGTTCAAGGAATTTAAATTAATTTTTAGTCAAATCAAATCATTGGTTTGGTGGCGGCAATCATTGCATTCCTGCTGCATCATTTCGACACATGGTCAACATGCGACGTGCAATGGTGTGCCACTTAACCATATCAGATGGTTGAATTGACCGTACAATTAATTGTGGCTTGATTCAATGACTAATATAATGCCACATGAACTCCTCTTTCTCAAATGCTCAATGGTGGCATGCAATTGAAAGTGGTAACATGGTGCTCTATGGCCAGTCTGATCACATAGATGACTCAATTGGATGACCCTGATTGAGACATATTTAATAGTTCACAAATAAATGGAAAATTTAAATACCCATAACTCTCAAAATACTTAACCAAATTAGATGAAATTTAAAATATAGACTCATGGAAATCTAATATTTGAATGCCTTAAGTTTTGATGCTTCATGCATTGTAGATTTTGACTAGTTTCAAATTTAGGGTTTACCTTAAAGTTGAGATATCTTACCAACCAATGGATGGATTTTTTATTTCTTTGCCTCCTTTTTCTCTTGGTGATGTCCTTTCCATCTTTATAGAAGACTTCATGAGCAAATGAAGGTTGGAATGAAGGATGTTATGAAAAACCCATTTTCTCTCATAAATCGTCTCTCTTCACTAAAATGGTTTCTTGAGGATTGGGTTTTGTGGAGAAATGCTTTGGAAAGCCTTGGAAATGGTTTAAGAAGCTACATAAGGGTTTTGGAGAGTTAGAGGATATTGTATGTGGGGATTTTTGAAATATGATTGAATCTTGGGTATTAGGTCAAGCTTCCCATTTAACCCTCTCCTTTTGGATTGAATAGCATGAATTTATTTTAGGGATGCTTGGATGCATGCTTTATGTTTGCTAAGGCTATTAGAAGCTAGAGGGAGTGCTAGAGTTGTAGAGATCTCTCTTGGCCTATGTGAAGGAAACCACTAGCTTTTCCCTCATTTAATTAAACCATGCCTTAAGCATGGATTAAGGGCTAAATTAAGAATTCCTTTGGAGTGGAAATGGTTTCTTTATAGAAGGAAAAAGCAGGTTTTTAGTGGGGGAATGGATTATCTAAGTTGCATGGCCATCAATAGGGATGAAGCGGCAATCAAGGATGTGCATTTGACTATTGGAGTGTATGGCCAAGTATTTAAAGCCATGGGTTTGGAGTTTTGACTAAATTCATATAAATGGAGAGGGTTTTGACCCCTCTAATTTAGTTGAACAGGTTAAATGAAGGGAGTTTTGACTTGGGAAAATTTTGGACATGAGTGGGATGTCTAATTGAATGATTTTGAGAGGTTAAATTTATTTGTAATAGCTTGGAGTATTGATTTTGACAATGGTATATAAAAAGGGTTGGTTTAATTAACCATCGTTGACATGGTCAACATATTCAATCCATGTGTTAGGTTTAGGCCTAACTAGTTCAAATGCGTATTTGAGGCCAATGGAGGTGGTGTATCTAAAGGAAGGGCCATTTGAGTTGAAATGACCATTCAAAATGGAATAGGGCATTTTGGTCAACATGAGTTGACTTGAAAAATCACTCAAAAAGGGTTTCAGGACATAGGCCTTTAACCTTGAATTTTTGGTATGAAAATATAGATTTTAATGCAGTTTTGAATGTGATTGACTAAATTTTATTTATTCACCTAAATCACAATCAAATGGATGATTGTTGATGATTCAATATGCTTGAAGCTTGATTAAAATTTGGATTAAAGTTTGATTGAAGCTTGGATTAAAATTCAGTTAAGGGCTGGATTGAGAGTTGATTGGCTATAGATGATTAATAACAAGAGTCTAGATGGATCACGATGACCTCAAATAGAAATGAGGTTAACAAATAGACACCGAATATGTGTAGTAAAATGAATTTTTTTTGTACAAATTAGCATTGACCAAATGGAAAGGTAAAAAATGGGATTTTGATTCTAAGGGAAGGAATAATCTAACCTTATAGAATCAAGGTTGAGTTAATAGTATGATAGTGCCACAAAAGGTGTTCTGCACCACTAGTGAGTCTATTATTAAGGAAATGAAGAACAGGGAATCACACCTAATCTTAGGGAAAAGAAGACTGTATGATCGTGTGGAAAGGAAGAATGGGGGCTCACACCTAACTATAGCGGATTTGGTCTGGAATTAAAATTAGGATGGTGCCATAAAGGGCGTGCTCCAACACTAGTAGATCTAATCCTATGGAAAAAATAATGATAGCTTACATCTAACCTTAAGGAAAAGAAGATTGGATTATTATGTGGCATGGAAGCACCAGGACTCACATCTAACTACATATGATCGAGTATACATTTGAAACTAGGATGGTGGCACAAAGGGCGTACTCTATCACTAGTGGATTTAATCTATGGAAAGAAAGCATGATGACTCATATATATCATTAAGGAAAAGAAGACTGGATGATCATGTTGTAAGGAAGCATTGAGACTCACACCTAACCATAGAGAATCGGGTCTAAATTTGAAATTAGGATGGTGCAACCAAGGGCGTACTCCATCACTAGTGTATCTAATCTTAAAGTATGAAAGCACAATGACTCACATCTAACCTTAAGGAAAAGAAGATAGGAAGATCATGTGGTAAGGAAGCACTAAGACTCACACCTAACCATAGAGGATTATATCAAAATTTTAAATTAGGATGGTGCCATAAAGGGGTTGCTTCATCACTTGTGGATCTAATCCTAAGGAAAGAATGTATGATTACTCACATCTAACGTTAAGGAAAAGAAGCCTGGGTGATCATGTGGTAAAGAAGCACTATGAATCACGCCTAATCATAAAGGATTGAGTGGATTGTGTCTAGATTTTAAACTAAGATTATGCCTCAAAGGACTTGCTCCATCACTAGTGGATCTAATCATAAGGCAAGAAAGCATGATGACTCAAAACTCAATGATCATGTGGGAAGGAAGCATTGGGACTCAGTCCTTACCAAAGAGGATTGGGTCTAGATTTCAAACTAGGATGGTGCCACAAAGAGTATGCTCCATTATTAATGGATCTAATGTTAAGGCAAGAAAACATGATGACTCACATCTAGCCTTTACAAAAAGAAGACTCAAATTGGAGATTTAAGGAAATTAATTCATCTAATTCAAAACTAAAAATATATTTATTATTTCAAAATTTGAGCTATATCAATCATAGTATTTTTTAAGGAAATGCCCACTGACTAACAATATTGGGTGATTTTCTTTACAATCAATTAGCTTATATAAGACTCCATTGTAGACTATCTCTATGATAATAAGTCCTTCCCATGTTAGTTCAAACTTCCCACCAATATTTTGGTTAGCTAAGATAGTCCTTTGAAGGACCAAGACCAAGTCTCCTACTTAGTAGGATCTAGGTCACACTAATTTATTTTGAGCTTAAACTATTCAGGCTTTATATAACTCTAAGTTCTACTAAGCTTGGAGATGATACTCATTAAGGACTTCAAGCCCTTCTAATTAAAGTTGTGTGTTTTGTTCTTTTATGATTTGATTGTTTATTGCAACCCTCATTGAAGGGATCTATACTTCTTGAGGGAGTACAACCTAGGGCCCATACACTAATATCAATGAAGTGGATTAGGTCAGTGTCCTATAAGTGGTCCAATATGCCAAAAAAGGCTTCCACCAATCTCTCATCCCATTGATGTTGGATATCATTTAGGATCTTTTTGATGACTAACACTAGGTTTTTATTGAAGGCCTAAGACAACCCATTAGCCCTTGGGTAATAGATTATTGAGTATCTCTAATCAATATTGTGCCATTTTGTAAAATTATTTATTTGAGTAGATTTGAACATGGACCCATTATTAGATACGAACCTGTGGCATATTTTAAATTGATATATGATATGGTCACAAAAGAATTTCATGACATCATGCGATGCTATATTACATAAAGGAAATACTTCCACCCACATTGAAAAGTAATCAGTCATAGCTAAACTGAAGTGTTGACCCATTACATAAGGAGGGTTAATGAACCATACAACTGCAAGTTTATTGGGGATGTTAGGCCCTATGAACTAGCCCATGGCTAATTAAAAGAGATAGGTGAATTAGTATTTTAAGAATCTTTAAACCAAAGAAAACAAACCAAAATCACCATAAAGAAATCAACGATGCGGAAATTAAATGCGGAAGTAATAAAGGAAAGAACACACCAGATTTATAGTGCAAACCTTGACCTACGTCCACTTCTTAGAGGAACCCTTCAAGTATTGCACTACAAAAGTGTCTCTCCTTTAGCCCTTACAGCTAGGTGGAGAAACCCTTACAAAATCACTTCCACCTTCCCCGGTGCGGCGGAGTCGCCGGGTCCTTTGACACCAAAGAGATCTTCTTCTTTGGTGAACTTCCCTCAAGACAAGCCTTGAATCCGACGGTATTAAGGTGTAAGCCTGCCAGAGCAACCGTGTGGAATCCCCCTCCACACTCCCTTGAGTCCCCTCTCACTGGATCTTCTCCCTCTCAGACTTCACCCATTCCTCACTCCCTTTCAAGCTCTCTCTTCAAGATCCCCCCAAAAGAATGAAGCTATAATGGTGCCAAAGACTCTTACCAAGTGTCATGTCATAGATTACATAGAAGATCTTAAAACGAGATCATTAATGCAAGTTGTCGACATTATCGTCCAGGATGATACTAATATCATCCTTTATGATTAGTGCAAAGTAAGCCCAATCAGCCAGGATTATTTTAGACGAACAGAAGAAATTTGTTCATATCGTCCAGGATGATAATATATCATCCGGGACGATCAGTACGAATCATGGAATATCGTCTTGAACATCTCCCTGAAAAAGAGCTGTTCGATGTCCCATCGTCCAGCGTATTATCCTGGATGATCCTGTGATCGTCCAATCAAGTCATAATTGCTTTCCTTAAATGCCATATTAATTTAGGAAAAATTATCCTTAATCATCCTGGATGATATTTTATAGTCCTGATTGATTCCCTGGACGATGTCCAAAAATAAGTAATTCCTAAATAGATCTGGCGACAGATTCTTTCTATTTTGAGCCTATCATCCTGGATAATACAAATTTAACCATGATGATATTTTTGCATAATGACGGCTGCTTTAATGAGGATGCCCTAATCAAGGTTTCTGCTTTTGAACTGATCGTCTAAGACGATATAAATATCATCCCAGATGATGTTACAAAAAATAGTAAACTTTAGGGAACAGTCAGAGAATCTTTCAAGTTACAAAGCATCAGAACACTCACCAAATACAATAGACTTAAGAAAGGAAAAAGGGTAAAAACTTACTCAGACCTAGTTTACCCAATCTTGAGCTTGTTCCAAAATGCAGTCTGATCGTGTGGCCCTGAAATGTCAGTAGATAAGGCAATCCTATAGAACATATCATCAAAATCATAATAAGAGTGTTTGTAATAAGAGTGTTTGCTATCATCAAAATCATCATCCATGAAAATAGATCCACAACAATCTCCGCCTTTTTGATGATGACAAACATTATGATTTGAATTTGCAAACAAGAAAAATTTTCTCCTAATCTCCCTCTCACTAAAATAAAACTTTAAAAATAGGGGATAAAAACAATTTTTATTGTTTTTAATTTTTTGAATGGAAAAAAACATACAAATTCAACAGTACGAAAAACATACAAATTTAATAGTACGTTCTCCCCTTTGACATTATCAAAAAGAGAAAGGGCACAAACACTTAAACAAAAATGATTAAAAGACAAAAACGATCCTTGATCTAGAGAACAAAACAAATATTCTTAAAATGAGAATGTTACCTCTTGGTTTTAATCAAAAACTTAGTAGAATTGTATTGACAACACATAGCCTAGAAAATGTTAGAAATTCAGAATTTGATAATCCAAACTCAAGTTCTTTAAAAAGGCTAAAAAATTTTTTAATTCAATATCTAAATTAAGGAATAAATTAGAAAAAGAAACACTAATTTTTCAAAACTCCTTTCATAAAATATATCTAATTGAAGATTAATGCATGAATTATTGAATCAGGAATCATTGTTTTTTCAAAATCAAGTATCAAAAGTATCAAGGGTTTTCTTAAGCTTTCAAAAAGTATAAGAATGGTAAGCATTAAATTTTGTGGGCTCATTTTATACCTCTTGTCAATTTAAATGGAGCTCTTTGTGCATCTTTTGATTTTTGATACACTTTTATGCATATTTTTCAATTTGACGTCTTTGCGCATCTTTTATTTTTGGCATCATTGGCCAATTTTTTTTTTTTGAATATGCTTCCTTTCTAAAATATTAAAAATAAAAGTAAACCAATTCTATTAATAAAGTGAATTTATTGATTAAAAAAATTATGAGTTAGATTCAACAATTTGCGAAAGATCTCTATGCGATAAATAAAATGTAGGGAGATAAAAAAATTTTTAGTTTCAAAGACTAATTTAAAATATGAAAAAGATTTTAAATCAAAAGTAGAATAACCTCATTTAGGAAACAGATATTGAGAGTAAAAAAACATGAGTTTCCTTCCTTTGACTATTTTTAGAGAAGTCAATCACAACTTACCAAAGATTTCAAGAAAATTAGGAAGTATATTTTTCATTTTTAGAAAAGTGAATGTGTGTGTTGATCAGAGAAAAAAGTTTTCACGAAATAAGAAAAAAAATCATAGAATAAACAAAAAAAACACAAAATAAAACTGAAAATAAAATAAACAAAAACACTAAAAATAACAAAAAACAAAACACAAAACAAAAATACAAACAAGGCTTTTAACCATTTTCTTTCTCCTGGTCCGATGCTTCAGAAACCAGATCTGTCCAGGAGATTTTTTTCTTTTCATTATTTCCCCAGTTTTTAATTTGCTTTGCTTTACCTTTTTCTTTTGCAAGAAGAATTCTCAAATTAGGGCATTGATTTTTCATATGTCCAAGCTTCCTATATCGAAAGCAAATAATGTCAGAAGAAATATTAAAATCCTTACCATTTTTACCTTTATTCCTCTTTTCATGGTGCTTATGCTTTGGTGAGCTTTTTGATTTGCTTGATAAGTCATTGCATTCGCCACCAACTAAGCTATCTTTTTCCTTATCTTCAGCTTTTAGAATAATTGTTTCACCTGCATCCATAAAGCTTTGGCCCAAACTTTGCTCGTAGGCAATCAGTGAGCCAATCAAATTATCAATAGAATATTTATTCAAATCTTTTAATTCACAAATTACAATTACTTTAGCATCAAACTTATTCAGTAGACAATAAAGAATTTTGTTAACTTTTTCAAAATTTGAAAATTCTTTTCCTAAAGCTTGAATTAATGTTATAATTTGAATAAACCTAGTATACATGTCTAATATCGTCTCGTAAGATTTCGTGGAAAACAGTTCATAATCATGCATTAAGATATTCAACTTGGATTGCTTGATTTCACTAGTGCCTTCATATATGGTGTGTAGTTTATCCCAAACTTCCTTACCAGTAGTGCACGTGGATACTAATATAAAATCTTAGAAATTTAAAGCACAAAAAAGCAATTTAATAATTTTGCATTCAATTGAGGATTGAGTTGTTCTTCCCTGTTCCATTGATTAAAAGGATATCAATTTTAATTCCATTTATAACACGTGATGGTAATATATAACCAGTTAAAATGATATGCCACATGCAAAAATCAATTGATTTAAAAAAAATAGACATGCAAATTTTTCAAAAATTAAATATAAAATATTTTTAAAAAAAGGTGGTAAGGTGATTGAATAACCTTCCGTAATATTATGATTTGAAAAATTAGCCATGGATCAAAATTCAAAAGATTTTAAAAACTAGATTTTATGAATACTGCTTTGATACCACTTGAAAGTTTGTTAGGGATGTTAGGTCCTATGAACTATCCCAAGGCTAATTAAAAGAGAGAGGCGATTTGGTATTTTAAGAATCTTTAAACCAAAGACAACAAACCAAAATCACCCTAAAGAAATCAACGATGCAGAAATTAAATGCGGAAGTAATAAAGGAAAGAACACACCAGATTTATAGTGGTTTGGTCAAACCTTGACCTAAGTCCACTCCTTGGAGGCACCCTCCAAGTATTTCAATACAAAAGTGTCTCTCCTTTAGCCCCCACAGCTAGGCAGAGAAGCCCTTACAAAATCACTTCCACCTTCCCCGGTGCGGCGGAGTCGTCGGGTCCTTTTACACCAAAGAGATCTTCTTCTTTGGTGAACTTCCCTCAAGATAAGCCTTGAATCTGATGGTATTAAGGTGCAAGACTACCGGAGCAACTGTGTAGAATCCCCCTCCACACTCCCTTGAGTCCCCCCTCACAGGATCTTCTTCCTCTCAGACTTCACCCGTTCCTCACTCCCTTTCAAGCTCTCTCTTCAAGTCCCCTCCAAAAAAACGAAGCTACAATGGTTGCCAAATACACTTACCAAGTGTCATGTCATAGCTTAAATAGAATATCTCAAAATGAACTCATTAATGCAAGTTGCTGACATTATCGTCCAAGATGATACTAATATCATCCTGTACGATCAGTGCAAATAAAGCCCAATCATCTGGGACGATTTTAGATGATTAGAAGAAATTTGTTCATCTCTTCTAGGATGATAATATATCGTCCAGGTTGATCAGTACAAATTATGGAATATCATCCTGAACATCGCCCTGAAAAAGAGCTGTTCGATGTCAAATCGTCCAACGTATCGCCCCAGACGATCCTACGATCGTCTAGGACAATTTGATCATCCAATCAAGTCATAAATGCTTTACTTAAATGCCAGATTAATTTAGGAAAAATTATTCTGGATCATCTTAGATGATATTTTATAGTCCTGGACGATCGCCTGCATGTCAAAAAATAAGTAATTCTTAAATAGATCTGGCGGCAGATTCTTTCTGTTTTGAGCCTATCGTCCTGACCGATAAAAAATCATCCTGGATGATGTTTTTGCATAATAATGACTGCTTTAATTAGGATGCTCTAATCAGGGTTTCTACTTTTGAACCGATCATCCAGGACGATATAAATATCTTCCCACACGATGTTACTAAAAATAGTAAACTTTAGGGAACAGTCAGAGAATCTTCCAAGTTACAAAGCATCAGGATCCACACCAATTAAAATAGACTCAAGAAAGGAAAAAGGGTATAAACTGACTCAGACCTAGTTTATCCAATCTTGAGCTGATTCCAAAATGCAGTCTAATCGTGTGGACCTGAAATGTTAGTAGATAAGATAGTCGTAGAGAACATATAATCAAAATCATAATGAGAGTGTTTGTAATAAGAGTGTTTGCTATGATCAAAATCATCATCCATGAAAATAGATCCGCAATAATAACGTCCATGCCCAAACTGTTAAAAGGCCACAAAGCTATCATGGGATATAATATATTAGCCAATTGATGTAAAATCACACCATGGACTTATCAATGATGATAATGTTTTGAATTGTTTATATAATCATCAATGATCCTAGACAATAATATCCATATCTTTTTATTTTCATTTTTCTCTTAGGACCCGAATGTTGAGCACCATATTGCCCTGAATGGACCTCATTTATGATCTTCTGAGCATCCCATTTTTCTAAACAATGTAGCCACATCTTATTAAATGATTGACAGTATAGAGTATTACTCACAAGTGCATATGCAAGGGCACAATTCTTGATTTGATTGACAAAGTACTTTTCATGAGGATGTCTATCTTCTTGAAGGTAATCAATTAGCAGCTATCTCCAATCACCTTCTTCATTTATTAATGAAGAATCAAATAGGACTTGGGAAGATTTCTTATTGATATATGACCTACCGACCCTGAATCTATATAGGAATACTGTCTTCTTTTGGACAGGAAAATTCTTTTGCTAGCTTTACTAAGGCATCTGCTATGAAGTTACTCCCACAAAGAATTCTATACATTGTTATAAAAAGGATATGCTCAAGAAAATGATAGGTGTACTGATGGTACTTTAGAAGTTTTAGATTCAAAACCTTATAGGTTTCTACAATTAAGTTAATCACTAGTTTTTTGATTTTTTTATGTTCATCAGTGTTGCAAGTTCCAAACAAGTTATAAGAGCTTCATAATCAACCTTATTGTTGATATAAGGATCTAATAAGTGGTAGAAAAATTACATCATTCCCTTAGATGGTGTTATTAAAATTAAGCCAATTCTAACTTTTTTAGGGATAGTAGATCTCAGTGCATTTCCTCACTGCGAGGACCTCACAACATCAAAATTTAATTTCTAGGCATGATTATCAAATTATTTTAAACTCATGATGTGTTCATCAGGTTAATCATCATTTAGAGGAAATTTCATCAGCAGTGCGTGTGCAGTAAGTCAACAACTACCTATCCTTTCATAGCATGCAGGGGAATGAAAGTTATCTCGAATTGAAGTAAAAACATATACCACCATAGAAAATGTGTAGAAAATGTAGGATGGGTCATAATATATTATAATATATTGACTCTTCAAATCAAAATTACCTTATGAGAAAGGATGTAGTGTCTTAGCTTTGGGGTTATAAATACTAAAGTAAGACATTATTTCTCAATAGAAGGATATCAAATTTCAATTGAATAAAGTCATCAGCTCAGATAGTAGAGGGTATTTTTTCCCTTGATATTGACTTGAGTTAACTAGGAACCAAACTTTGACATTTCTCAACCCCTATGAATTTAATATCCTTCTGCCTAGGATATATAAGGGTTGACATATTCTAGAGAAGTTAGAAATGAATCTCCTTATACATGATAGTCTACCCTGAAGAGACCTTAGTTGAGTAATACACTTAGGAGGTGATATATTTAAGATGGCTTCAAACTTAACATGATTAAATTCAATTATATGATTCCTCATTATGAAACCCAAGTATTTTCTTAAAGTATGCGAAAGCCCACTTCAAGGGATTCATTTTGAGGTCGTAATGACTCAATTTCTTGAAGACAATTCTTAATTCATATAAGTAAGCCTCTTTGACCTTACTCTTTATGACCAAATCATTGATGTAGCTTTAAACATTACTGTGGATTAAGTCATCAAATATTTGAGCCATGGCCAACTCATAGGTTGCACCAATGCTTTTAAAGTAGAATGAATCACCTTATAATGAAAGATCCCTATTGGAGTCATAAATACAATATTCCTCTCATCTACTAGGGCCATCATGATTTGGTTATAATAAGATAAGTCCCCATAAAGGTGAAAATGACATGCGAAGAGCCGATGCTCACCATGAGTTTTGGTATATGTAAAGGAAATCTTCCTTGGGACATGCCTTATTCAGATTGCTATAGTCGACATAGATATGAATTTGATTGTTCTTATTTTGAACTGGTATGATGCTGGATACCCAAGATGAATATTATTCCTCTTGAATAAATCTAGCCTCAACCAATTTCTTGATTTCAAAAATGGCTTTATGCTCAATTTCTAGAAGCATGCATCGAGGAAATTATTTAAGAAGATTGACATCATACCAAATTCCAATTTTATGAACTACTATGTAAGTGGACAAGCCAGATATTTCATTCTCTATCCAAGAAAAGTAGTCCTTAAACTTAGAGAGAAGTTGAATAAGATCCTTAGACTCATCCTCACTCAACAAAGAGCTTATAAAAGTGGGGTGAGGGCCATCCTCTATTCAAAGCTTAATCTCTTTTAATTTTTGATAGTCGATTAAATATCTTCTTCAAATTTAGGGGTGCATTCCGAATCTATAGTTCATCAAGATCGTCTAATATCTCTAAACAATGCTCATTAAATAGATCAACGATTACCATAAGGACATTCTCATATTCAAGATAATTTGTTATCATCAAACAAAACTCATCATCATCAAAGAAACTGACAGTACTAAAGTCAATACCACTAGTCAAATTACTTTTATTTTTTGTATTCTAGAGGCTCTTAAGGTATCTTGCTTGCCCCTTTATCCATTGTGAAATTTCATTAGGATGTTAAGCCCTTATGAACTAGCCCAAGCGAACCAAGAGGGCGGGTGAATTGGTATTTTAAAAATCTTTCACTAAAAAACACAAACTCAAACCAAACCAAAATTCACCACAGAGAAATTTAAAGTGTGGAAATTAAATGAAAAAAAGCAGTAGTAAAAAACACAAAAATTTATAGTGTTTCGGTCAACTCGACCTACGTCCACTCCCTAGAAGTGCCCTCCGAGTATTGCACTAAACTTAGTGACTCTCCTTTTAATCCCACAGCAAGGTGGAGAACCCTTTATAAAACCTCCTTTCTACTAAAACTGGTGAGACAGAGAGCCCAACTCCTTTTGCTTACTCCTAAAGCAAGCAGAGGACCTTGATCGATTGCTAAAGTGGAACTCTCTCGAATCTCAAAGAATAAGGGATGACAATTAGAGAAGATGACTTGGATCCTTGCTTGGAGCAACCTTTGTGAAACCCCTCACAAAATCCTCCTCATAAGATCCTCTCTGTCTCTCTCTCTCCCTTTCTCTCCCTCTTCTCTAGGCTCTCTCGGGTCAAGATAGTAGCAAAAGGTACTCTCTTGGGAAGAATAAGAGGTCTTATACAGAAGATCTTTGTAATAGCTCTTTATTGCAACAAACTGACTTTATCATCCATGACTATATAAATATCCTCCTGGATGATCAGCACAAATTTTGCTCAATCATCATGGATGGTTTGGGATGATCAGAAGGTTTTTTGTTCATATCATCTAGGCTAATAATATATCATCTTGCATGATTAATACAAACCAAAGAATATCATCCAGAATATCACCCTGAATGGGTGTCTGGATGATGTAAAAATAACTTGATCGTCCTGGCTGATCTCATGATCATCCCGGACGATTAGTTCAATTCAGCACATATCATCTAGAGTATCACCCTGAATGGAACCCGACCAATATTTTATCATCCAGAAACAACTAAAGTTTTTGAACTGATCATCCCGGTTGATTTTGAGATCATCTATGATGATATGATTGAGCAATCAAATCTTAATTACTTTTTGTAATTACTAGAATAATTTTAGGAATAATTGAAGGACATCATCCAGGATGATATCATGGATGATGATTAAAAATTAAAGATACCTAAATAGATCTGGCAATTGATTCTTTTTTATTTGAGCCTATCGTCTCGGCCGATATGAATATCATCTAGGATGATGTGCATAAAGACGGCGGCCTTAACCGGGATTCCTTAATTATGATTTCTATTTTTAACTGATCGTCCAGGCTGATTTATGGATTATCTCAGACGATGTGACCAAAAATAGTAAACTCTAAAAATAGTCAAAAGTTTTTCTCCAAGTATGTGTGTGCAAGGTAACTTAGCATCAAGGATCACATTGTTTATAATTGACTCAAGGAAAAGTAAAAGATTACAAACTGATTTAGACCTAGTCTATCCAATCTTGAGCTGGCTTGAGTTGCACTCGATCTTGTGGAGCTAAAATATTAGTAGGCAAGACAGTCGTAGAGAAGCAGAAGTATCAAAAATATTTGCTATCATCAAAATTAAAATTCCTAAAATCAGATTTGCAACACATTGACCCAACATGAGACCTTTAGAGATGAAATTTCTTACACATACAAGAAAGTAGTGAAGTGGTAATTCCATTAATTTATTTAAATTGAACTCATTAAGTATTACTTCATCTTCCTTCCCTCAAGTGGAGGACCTAGGAAAAGGCTTCTATTCCTTCCTTAGTTTAGCATCTAAATTAAGAGAGTCCTTAATTACTAACCCTACAACCTTACAAGAAAATAGTGGGGTTAAGGTTAAGGCTTCAATTCTCCTACTTTGCTTTATATACATAGTTAATTCAGGCTCATAACTTTAAAATTTTGGAGCATCACCCTCCAAGTTAATATCATATTCTAAAGTGAGATCAAATTTTGGAGGAGGATCAATATTTTAATAATCAAAAGAAATTTTTGCTCCCTATACTTTCGGTTCCTCATTGAAACATGATTCCAACTCTTTGTACATCAGGTTATTCTTTTTTTAAATGAAGCGGGGCCTCAACCATGTGCACTTTAGGCCATCCTCCCACCTCTTTGAGGGAAACTATTTGGAGGTCTAATAATCACAACCTTGATGTCATCTTTACTATTTGATTATTATTTTCTTTAACTTTTATCTATTTTCCTTTTGATTTTAATTTTCTTTTGAGCTTTGTTCATTTTCGTTTACTTAGTGTTGAAAAGGGGTTAAAGAAAGTAGGTTATGACAAGGTTAATCTTCTTTAAAAGAATTAATTTTGGGCATTAAATTTTATTCTAAAATAAAATAACACATCAGAGAGATGTACTACCTTGAGAGGTAATATATCTCAAAACGAGGTTTAGATTTAGAATTGTAAATTCAATCTCAAATATCATAGAAAAATTTATGCAAGAATAACATATGTCCCTAAAGGGTCAAAGTGAAGTTCAATCGAATATCTAACTACAATAATCTAGATTAATTATCATTAATTCCATATTCAATATTTTTTCAACAAATAATATATCTACCTGAAGGAACAAAATATCATTCATTAATGATTATTCGAACATAATGATAATGATCATCATTGATTTTTTGATATTCCCAAAGAATATTATTTGAGTTTTGAAAAATTTATGTGGGTCCTAAATCTCCTATGAGCATAAGCCCTCATAGTTAATTACTTTATAGGGAGGTTAAATTCCCTATGAATACTTTGATAAAAAAAAATGGTGGAAATTCTATTTAGAGATTTTAAGGATTTGAATCAAAGAAGTTGAATTTGGAATCTCAATTGAGATTGGATACAATTGGAGCACTTATTTTTGGAGTTAATGAAAGAGAGGTATGAGACATCTTGAGATTCTAACATAAATTAGAAGTGTCCCAACCAAATCTAAGTGTTGTGCTTTAAATTTTTTATTGAGAGAATTCTTTTTTTTAATTTGAGTTGAATAATTTTTTAGAAATTTGTGATTATATTCAAGGAGGTTGGGGTCTTATAATTTAAAATCTATACCAAACTCTAAATCTATTTTGGGTATCGAATGATGGTGGCCCGAACCTAACTTATGTAGAGCAAAATTTGGGCTTACCCAACCTAGAATGGAGAGTCAGCTAACTACCTTGTCAATCAAAATTCATTTGTCTGGTCATCTTTATGAAAGAGTTGTAGGGACGTTAAATAAGGATTTTTGAGAATTTGGATTGATGTCTAGAGAGGAACATATTTGGTCCCTTAACTTATGTGTGGTGGAAAAATATAACTCAAATGCAATTAAAATTTAGACTCAATTTTAAATTTATTTTTAATGCAATACATGCTGGTGGACTCGATTGAATGCATAAATGAAATGTAGCAATTTTCAGAAAAGGCTTAAAAATTATTTTTCCCTATATATTGCTCAACAACCCATTGATAGATTTGCATAATTAAAGGCTAGGTGTTATGTCAGAACTCATAGGTGGAGAGGTGCCTAGTAAGAAGGAGAAGATAAAATATGCTTATGCTGACTCCCAAGAGTTCGGTTTTATCCACTGCTGATTGAGTTGGTTTTCTAGAGAGAGAAGGCGATTTTTTGAATTTTTTTCTTTCACGGTTTTGATTCCGTCCTTCACGGAATTGGATTTCCGGTGGTAATGGATGGCCGCCAGCCACCTGATGTAGGGGGAGGTACTGGATTTTACCCTGGCAAAGGTTCTGTCATGCTGAACTCGTTGGATGGTCACCGTTCGGCTTCGAGGTTGATTGATGGTAAGTTTGTTAAAGGGGATTCTTGTGATCAAGATCTGGGTGGTGTTAGACGTATAATGTCTGGGGAAGATGCTGGTGATCGTCCCGCACGGTAATTGATTATTAAGGATGGAGGTATGGATTTGTCCAAGAAAGTTGTGTTTGTAGAAGGTAAAGGGAAGGAAATTGTTGGTAATGAAGCTAATGTCTCACCTTTGTTTTTAAATAAAATTCCTGAAGGCAACTCTATGAATTTGGGGGTGACTTCATCAGAAATGAATATTTATGTTAACATGTTCGACAATTCAAATGCAATCTCTGGTTTAGGCCATGGGATAAATGCGAATGTTGATACTTCTGTTAATAGGAATGTTCAATTCTTACCGAGTCTGGATTCTGGAGGTTCAAAGTTGGTGAACAAGATAGATGATAAATTTCCTGTAAAGGAGTTGGCTGAGTTAGTGGGGAATCCGTGGAAAAGGAAGCCTTATATCAGGTTGAATTTCAAGGAAGAGGATCAGGTATTTGCTAAGGATGGTAAGACTGTGAAATTGGTTGAAGATAATGAGGTTGCGAATTCTTAGAAGCTTAGGAATTCGTTGGTTATCAAAGTATTTAGCAAGGAGATTCCTTCTCATGTAGTAGCGTGGGAAATCAGGAGGCAGTGGAAGTTATTTGGGAAATTCTATTTTACTACGTTGGGGAGGGGATGGTTTTTATACTCCTTTGAGTTAACTGAGATGATGGAAGGTGTTTTATCGGGAGGGCCGTGGTTTGTTAATGGCTCTATTGTGGGGATGGAGAAGTGGTCTTTACAGTTTTGAACTCTTTCCTTGAAAGGATTAACATCCCCTATATGGATTAGAATGCCATATCTGCCCTTAAAGTGCTGGGATGAAGTGAATGTGGAACGTATAGCTTCTTCCATTGTTAAACCTTTGATGATGGATGGAAATATGTTTCAATGGGGGAAGAGAGAGTTTTCCAGAATCTGTGTTAGGGCCAGAATGGACCAGTATCTTCCTCCAGGAACTTGGGTTGAAATTATCGCTGGAAAATTCTATCAAAGATTTGAATATGAAAAGATTTCTACTCTTTGCTATGGATGTGGTATGGTGGGTCACCTCAAACATGATTGCAGATTGAAGGCATATGGGAATTCTGAAGTTGATTTGAACATGGAAATATCCAGGGGAGATAAGGAGATGGGAGAGATTTAGGAAGAAAAGTCAGATCACGTGGTTAAGAAGAAAGTAAATAGGAAATCGGTTACCCAATAGGAAAAACCATTTACTGTGAAGAAACAATGGGTGAAAAGGGATGGAGCACATGATGATTTGATTGGGAAAATTACTCCAGATAATGGAAATAGTGACAAGGTGGAAGACTTTGTTGCTGATACTCATTTGGAGGAAGGAGAAATTCTTGATGAGGTGGGAAATAATTCTAGTGGAAGGGATTCAAAATTGGTGATTAATTCTGCTGAAGAGATTGCTGGATCGTCCGAGGAGCCATCTAAGATCATTGGTATGTTTCCTGCTGCTATTAACCCTGTTGTTCCTGTTTGTTTAAATAAATTTGTTGTGTTGGATGGGGTGGAAGAGGATGGGATGGAGGATGCTTGTGTTAAAAAAGTATCTAGTGGAAGTGGTAGTGCAGGGGTTAATACTGTATCTGGAAGACCTATTACTGCTGAAGGTGATAAGGGATGTGAGGGAATTTTGTTTGTTGGAAGGTTAGAAAAAGAAGCTGGTTCCAGTGGAGATTTGGTGAAGCGTAAGCTTGCTAAAGAGCTTAGAGCTTTGGGACCAATGAAAATTAGCTCAGGAGGTAGATGTGTGGATGGTGGTTCAAAGAAGAAAGGTGGGGGCTCTTCCCCCAAACAAATTTAATGGAATCCATTATTTTTTGGAATTGTAGGGGAGCCAAAAAGAGGGAGGCTTTCATGTACTTAAAGGAGATTGTTAAAGACTATAAAATTTTCTTTGTAGGGTTGCTTGAAACTACAATTTCTTCTATGGAGAAGGATTTGTTTGTAATAATGATGGAGCTTGGTTGGGATTATTTCATTCTTCCTTCTGAAGGCCATTCTGGTGGTATTATGGTACTGTGGAAGTCAGATTTGGCATCCTTTTCTGTTTTGAAAACTTCAGATCAATGTGTTATTGGTGATCTTAATGTTTTCAATAAAGGTGTTTGGATGGTTTCTACTGTTTATGCTAGCAAAGAGACAGTGAAGAGGAGGCATCTTTGGGAGGTTGTTCAGGAGTCTTCCAATAGAGATATTCCTTCTATTGTTGGAGGGGATTTTAATTGTATTTTGTCACAAGAGGATAAGAAGGGTGGTAGGAGATTTAAAACTAATCAAGGCTCCTTGGACATGATGAAATTCATGAATGAGAATGATTATCATGAAGTTGGTTTTGTGGGACCAAGGTATACTTGGTGCAATAATAAGAGTGGTGGAGGGAGGATTTTGGAAAGGCTTGATAGGTGTATTCTTAATACCTTGGCCTTAAACAAAATTCAAATCACAGTGGTTAAACATCTTGCTAGAGTTGCATCGGACCATTGTCCAATTGTTCTTAAGATGTTTGAGATGTCTTGTAAAGGTAGAAGTGTCATAAAGTTTGAAGATACTTGGCTTTCTTTTAAGACTGCTGAGTATATTGTCTCTAGTAGGTGGAAGAGACCTTTTTTGGGGGATGGCATGGAGGTTCTTAATAAAAAATGTAAGAAGACATTGAAAGACTTATTTTATTGGAGCAAGGCTAGATTGAAGAACTTCTCTTTGGAGAAAGACAAATTGAAACCTGAAATTCTGGTTTTACAAGATGAAGAATCAAAGCTTGGATGGTTGGAATAGGCTAAACAGTGGTTACTTAAAGCTAAAGTTAAAGAATTAAATGTTGTGCTGAATAATCTCAATACTTGGTGGAGGCAAAGAGCTAAAGCTAAATGGGTTAAAGATGGTGATGCAAATACCAAAATTTTCCATTCTTTTACCAATGCTAGGAGGAATAACAATTGGATTTCTCAAGTAAAGGATGCTAATGGGGAGTTGTCAGATGATCCAGGATCGATTGAGGAGGAATTCATGAGATTTTTTCAGGTGAAATGGGAATCTAGGTCCTGCAGCTTTACTGGATGGCCAAAACCGTGGACTTCCTTGCTGAACAGTGATAAGGAAATGCAGAACAGAGAATTGAATGAAGCTGAAATCAGTGAAGTTATTTTGAATTTGGGAAATAACAGAGCTCCGGGCTTTGATGGGATTTCCTATTCTTTTTTCAAAGCTTTTTGGAAGATCATTAGAGTGGATGTAGTGCGGGCTGTACAACAGTTTTTCAGAACTGGTTCGATGAATAGGAATTGGAAAGACACATTAGTTGTGCTGATTCCTAAATCTTCTAATCCTAATATTCCCTCAGCATACCTTCCTATCAGTTTATGAATTTTGATTTATAAAATTGTTTCTAAAATCTTGCTCAACAGAAAGGTGGAGATTATGCCCAGCTCTGAAGAACAAGCGGCTTTTGTGAAGGGTAGGTCTATCTCTAATCATCTTCTTCTAGCTCAGGAAGTTTTCAATAAGCTAAGGTTTTCTAAAGCAAGCAATGGATTCTTGGCAATCAAGGTGGACATGGAACAAGCATATGATAGCATGTGTTGGGCTACTTTGGAGAGAATGTTGATTGAATTGGGTTTCCCTTCCAGGTTTGTTCATTAGGTAATGGATTGTATTATTAATCCAAGATTTTCTATTGTGATTAATGGATCTAATTCTGGGTGGATTGAAGGGAAGAGTAGCTTTCTCCAAGGGTGTCCTTTGTCACCCTTTCAGTTTATTCTTTGCTCACAACTTCTTTCCAACGCATTTTGTAGTAGGGGCAATGAGGTGGGTATTAGAATGTCTACTAATGCTCAGAAGATTTCCCATCTGTTGTTTGCAGATGATATTTTGTTGATTTTCGAAGCTAAAGGGAACATTATGAAGAAAGTGAGAAAGATATTGGAAGATTGTTGTAAGTGGACTGGGCAAAATATTAATTACCATAAATCTTCTTTGGTGTGTGGTAATTTGGTGGACAGGAGGATAAGAAGTCAGATTTCCAGATTCATGGGTATTAAGCTTGTTGATGAGTTTGAGTATTTGGGCATTAAGTTGGCTTTGAGACATTTAAGGAAGGCTGGTTTTCAGTGTTTATTGGATAAATCCTGTAAAAAAATCAATGCTTGGGGAAACAGGTTTGTCTCCTTTGCTGGTAGGATGGTTTTGGTTAAATATGTTTTTCTTTCCCTTCCGATTTTTACCATGACTCATTCTCTTATTCCAATGAGTACTTTATTGGAGTTTTATAAGATTTGTAGAGATTTCATATGGAATAAATGTGATGGAAAGAGAGGTCTTCATTACTTGGCTTGGGATCATGTTTGTAAGCCGAAAGAGTATGGAGGTTGGGGTGTTCAATCAGCTGTGGAAAGAAGGGATGCTATGAGAGCTAAATTTTCTTGGAAGTTGATTCATAATCCTGATTCTTTGTTAAGCAGACAACTCAATGCTAAGTATGGGGAAAGTTGGTGGAATTATCGGCTGTATGGAAGGAGTTCCAGCACATGGAAGATCCTGTTTTCAAGGTGGAATGCTACCAGGGAACTTGTTAGATAGAAAGTGGCTAATGGAACTAAAATTAGTGTGCTGAAGGACATATGGATTCTGGACAAAGCTCTAATCAGATGGCCTACTTTTGTTGCTATATTTGAGGAGAAGATGTTACCCTGGATTGTTTCATCACGGGTGGCAGCTGGGATCGGATGAAACTCAGGCAGTTCTTTGGGACTGATCTTGTAGATCTCATATGTAAGGTTCAGATTTGTCCCTGTCTGTCTGGAGATAGTATGGAGCTGAAGTTTAATATGTCTAGGAAGTCTACCTCGGTTCTAATTATGGAAGAAAGGTATAAGAACCTGGGTGGGGTTGTTCCATTCAAATTGGTATATAAATTGAAGCTGAATGCTAGGCTTGAGATGTTCTTATGGCGGCTCTTATCAGATGCTTTGCCTAACGCTGAATTCCTCAGTAAAAGGAAACTTGCTGATGATTCACTATTTCCATTAGGCTGTGATGTAGTGGAAGATTGCAATCATATTACTACCTACTGTTGCAAATTGCGAAAGGTGCTGGATGTGCTGAGAGGGTGGGGATTTCAAATTCCTGTTTATAGTGGATGGTGTGAATGTTTGGCGGATCTCAAGCCGCACAAAAATGGTAATTTGATCTTGATAAAAATGTATTTTACTGTTATTTGGTTTGTTTGGAACCATAGGAACAATGTTAAGCATGAAAATCCTGAAGAAAGCAATGTGTTTATTGTTATATCCATTCTCAGTTTTATTAGCCAGGATCGTTCTCATATTATTCAATCGGGTAACTGGGTTGTTAATTAGTCCTTTGGGCTGTTTTTGATAAATGGCAACGTCCTCCCCCTTGTTGGATCAAGATCAACATCGATGCATCTCTAAAGGGAAATTATAAGGCTGGTATTGGAGGAATTGTAAGGGATTGCAAAGGAAGGTTCTTACTTGCGTTTGGGAGAAAGAAGATGCATTGGGACATAGCCCAATTGGAGATGGCAGCCATTACAGATTTGAAGGAAGTTTTATAGGGCAGATTTCATGGAGTTGAAGGCATTGTAGTAGAAGGTGACAATAAGAATGTTATTGATGTTCTTCATAACGTGCACAGTATACCGAAGAATATGGATAGAAGATTGGTGATTGAAGATTCTTTCTTTCTTAATGAGGTAAATAATGTGATTTTTCATTGGGTGAAACGTAGTTGTAATAGATTAGCTGATTTTTGTGCTAATCATGCTTTTTCTTCTTCTTTTATTTGGGATTTGTTATGTGAGAAAGATTACCGTCTTCCTTTTGTAACATGGTAAAGGAAGAGTGTGTAAAAATTCCTCACATTTAGTAGTTTGTAATTAGGCTTTGTTTTCCCTTTCTATGCATTTTTAGCATTCTTTAAAAAAAAAGACTCCCAAGAGTCTCATTCTTACTTCTTAGATCATTAGAGTTTCTATGTTGGCCTAAATTAAAAAAAAAAAAAAAAAAAAGTTTTTCATTTTTTTTTTTTAATTTTAAAGTAGAAGAAAGTTTATACGTGCCCCCAACGAAGCCTTCTGAATCAAGTCCAGGGCTAAAAAAAAATGACCTAAATTAAATCAATAAAAAAATTAGAAAAAGTAGATAATCCTATCATACTCAAATATAAAATCAAATACATTAGTAAAATTATATCAATTAAATAATGCCATAGGCCCAAAAGCATGATTATCACAACTGGAAATTATTAGAAAGTAAAAGATAGACGCTACACTAACCAGCAAACTAAATTCTAAACTAGGAGTATATTAAGTGACTTTGAAGTGGATACTCTCTGCCTTTAACTCCCTCCTTCCTCATCTTGTGCTCCCTTGGATTATCATATGCTAAAGTTAAATTAAAAAGAAAACTCTTCCCCCGAGGGGGTATTATTCTTTTTACTTTAGGTATTAAAAATGATCTAAAATTGGGTTCCCAAAATGGAGAAGGACTATCCCCTTGAGTGGTATTCTTTCCTCTTGGATACCTATATCCCAACTCCAAAGACCCAAATTTCACAGCTTTATTAACTTTAAATAAATTAATAAATTATACAAAGATAAAATAATTAACTCTCCAATACAGGGTTATCCTAAGCATTTTAATAATCAATAATAAATCCACACACACACACACACACACACACACACACACACAGCACACACACACACATATATATATATATATATTGAATTAAATAAATAAACATACTTGGCCACGGTCTTATTCATTTAAGGGTTATGTAGTTGAAATGCCAGTAACAGTTATAATCATTTTTAATTTAGCCCCATTTTTATTGTCCAGCACAAGCGTGGCCACCTACAAAAATTTTGTTGAGGAACTAGAATTGTCCAAACGAAGGGTAAACTATCACTAATCATGCCAATTCATAGATTATAATAAAGTAAACATACACCTCAATCAATTTTCAATCACAACATGCAAGAAAAACTCAAAACACTCATCATACAATTGGTAAGGTATACACCATCCTAGTCTAGACTAGAGTTGGTTTTTCTAGCAAGACAACTAAAGTGTGTGCTGAAGGCCAAGTGGGTGGGGAAGATCTTATGCTAGGCAATTTGTTCATGTTGTCTAGTGTTCGTTTTGTTAAATGTTGAAAGAGGAAATTTGGATAATGTTTAAATATTGATGTGTTAAGGCTTATTTTAGTTAAAATTTAATGGTTTAATAGTTTAATTGGTTGAAAATTAAGGGTTGTAATATTTTAATTTAATTTTTTAGTTGTTCATGTTAAAGATTAATTTAATTTGCCACCAACTAGTTCATGATGTTGTAACATAAAGCTTGAGGACTAGGCCTCCTTAGGACACTTAGCCTTATAGCTTGAGTTAGTCCATCCTAAAAACTTGATAAATGTTTATGGTGTTGTAACATTAGGCTAGCATATGAAGCCTCCTTAGGACACTTATCCCTGAAGCCCGAGGTAGTCCATCCTAAAAACTTCATATCTGGAATGCTTGTTATGTTTTGAGGGATTGGTTGATTGATTTGAATGATTAGATTTAGGTTTTTAGATTTTTAAGTGAATTACTAAATTTTAAATGTTTTTGGAGTTATCTACATACTTCAATTAAGGGGGTTCAAAGTTAACTTCTTAACTTAAAGTTAATTTTGTATGTTTAATACTTTTAACATTTATTAGATGTCAGGATGAGTAATTAGACTATTTCTTATTTGGATTTGAAGAATTCTATAAAAATTTATGATTTGTCAATGTTTGAACCTAGTTTTGAACTATGGTTGATCGGAAAGTTAACTTTTTGACTTTGACTAAAATTTGGAGGTTTGATATTTAAAAAAATATTAAATTTTAATTAGATTTGAATGGATCTGAGTTTGATTAAATTGGATTTTTTTTTAATTATTGGTTATTTTCTAAAGTTCATGTATTTTTAGAATTTTATAAAATTGCCTTAATAATGGAGATTTTTAGATTTTGATCCAAATCAATCCCAAACCTCTTGGAATCATCCCAAAAGGTAATGAATGACCTAATGGGATGTTTAAAATCATTTAGGATTTTTTTTTGGAATTTTTAAATATTTTTAATTAATTAAATGAATTGATTATTCATTTTCCCTAAAATTTAAATTATGTTTAAATTAAAGGTTATCTGATGGGGTTTTTATTTTGCATGGGTTGAGACTCTAATTAAGGTCAGTTAGAGTGTCTATATGAGTTTTTTGGATTTAATATGAATTTGTAATGAATTAATTAATGTTTTAGTTCAAATCTAATGGTGGAATTTGTGGTTTCTAGTTGATGGACCAAATGGGAACCTAAATCTATTGAACTTTAGACAATGAGATCATTTGTACTCAAGGTCCAATACCTATGAATTTGGGCTCAATTGAGCACCCAAAGGTGGCTAACCAAACCTCCTAAGGCAACCTCTAAGTCACCTTAGAAAATCCTTAAGTTGCTACCCTAGGCTTGGATGGGGGTGAAATTAGTGGCTCTAAACTCCCTAGACTATATACAATTAACACACTAAAACACAAATCCTAAATCTCATTGGAAAGATCCCAAGTATAATTTGAAATTAGGGGTCAAACTTGTTGCAACTCGAGCTCATGAGTTTATATTTTTTCTGTTAACAAACACTGTGGCTCATATCCTTATGTTCCCTAGTATTTGTAATGTATATATTTTATGTGTATACTAACATTTAGGAATACCATGCACCATCCAATGAAGATTCAAGGCTTAAGATTGGGTAGAATTGGTTATGCTGTAATGATTTTAATAATTTTCATTGATGTATTTTTTATTTCTTGAGTCAAATTTGATAAGGGTGTATTCTAACTTGGTGACCATGCACACACATACTCAGGGGGAGTGAGATTGAGTCAAAACTAGAAGTTTAAATTTTGAGCTCTATATATTGTATGATTTATATCACACTATATAATCAACTCATCTTGCTAATCGTACTAGATAATTTAGATCGTGTAGGATGATTAGTTATAATCATAAAAAATAGCCACCAATCATAATTTAGGCAAGAATTTAAGATTTAATTTTTTTTTTAATCATCAAAGATGATATAAATTGTACTGTATGATCTAAGAAAACCATGCCTTAATTGATCCAATTATTATGGGACTAATTATGGTTAATTTATTCAATCTGATCTTCTAAGGCAATATCATACTGGATGATCGAGAAGATGCATTGGATGACCTACAATCATACAAGACAAAAACCATAAATTTTTTAACTAATCATCTTGGATGATCACAAAACTATCTTGGATGATTAGTATATACTCTTGAACTGATCGTACCGGACAACACAATTCATATTGATAAAAATGTCTATTTTGAACTACTCATATAGGATGATCGTACATGATAATACTGGATGATATTTAATGACATAATTGATTTTTTAGGTTTTTGAATCTCTCTATTTCAGCTTTCTCCAAAGGCATTGTAAGTGTATTTAGTGTAAAGTCTATATAGGTTGTTAGACCTATTGTAATTTTCCTAAGGTCAACTAAGAAGGGGGGTGGGGTTAATTAGTTATTTTAAAAATCTCTTGTAATCTTTTTATAAAAAATAAATTTTAATTTTTTGCATAATTAAAATTTTTATGAATTTAAAAATTTTCAAACACAAAAATTTAAACGTGTAGAAAAATAAAAATGTAGTAAAATAAAAACATGAAATTTATAGTGGTTCAGTCAACTAGACCTACATCCACTCCCTGAAGACTCCCTCTTTAGGATAAGCCTTTACAATTACCCTATCTTCCACTAATCCCTAGTGTGGAAGAGTACCATCATCCTTTTACACCCTCTAAGTGTTGGAAGAGTACCATCAAACATTCACACTCTCCAAGTGTTGGAAGAAAACTGTCATCCTTTCACACTCTCCAAGTGTTGGTAGAGAATCATTCTCTTTTTATACAATCTATGTGTCAGTTAAGAATCGATTCCTCTCCAAAGATCTTCTTTTGAGCATCTTCAAAGAAGTAAGGTAGAGATTTTCCATACTTACGAAGAGATTCTCACTTTTGAATAACCTTGTGAACCCTTCACACTGATCTACTTGCAAGAACTCTCTCTCAAACACTCTCCCAAAACACTCTCACATTTTCTCCTAAATAAAATACAAAGATAGATTCATCCACAGTTAGTTTCTAGGACCTTATATATGAAGGACATGAAAAATGATCCAAAAAATTGAAATTTTCAATTTTGACCATCCTTGATCATATTGCTTGATCATACAATATGATCAATAAATGTACATATGAATAGTTCAAAATTTACTCATACGATCCAACATAAACCAATTTTGTAGTCTGGTTGACCTATGTATGAACTGGCATCGTACAGTACTATCAGTTCAAAATTGAACAGATTCGCCCGATACGATTCAGTATGAACCATTTTCATACCCTGAATAACATACTGTATGAAATCCATATCTTACAGTATGATCTATTTTAATCAAACACTATATTATTTGGTATAAAAATGGACTCAACCATTTCATACTGTAGAAGTCATCTATATGAGCCTATGATATTACATTACAAATAGTTAAAAATTTTACATATTCATTTGGACAAAAAGATATGCTTTTATTTCGTACTCTGGATGTCGTCTGTACCAACCTAGGATAGTATAGTATGAACTGTTAAGAAAAAATTAAGAGTTCGTCAGGATGAACTTGTACAGATCTATTTTATACTTTTGAAGGTGTATGTACGAAGCTAACTTCATACAGTATGAATAAGACTTCGAAAAATTTTCCAATGTGGTTTGAATAACTGCTTTATAGAGGAACACTTAACCCAAATCATCCCGTACCATCTAAAATCGTACATTACGATTAGTTTTTTAAAATTTTTCAAAATTTTAAACTCCCCCAGTGTGTGTGTGCATGATTACCCAATTATAATCACACTCTCAGAATCAAGAAAAGTATAAAAATTATAGACTTGTAAAATAGTAAAACCTAATCTAATCTGACTTGAAGTCTTCAACAATTTGGAGTATAATTTCTTTGAAATGTTAGTACACACAAATAAAAAATGCAGTATTTTTAATATATATTAGGAGAAACAGTAGTCAATACAATCATATTTGGGAATTATAAAAAACACACATCATATAAAAACATAGTTATAAAAATTAAGTTGCAATAATATCTACCTTTTTATGATGGTAAAATAATTTTTATTTGAGTTAACATTCAAAATAATTTTTCGTCCTAGCTCCCCCTAAATGAATGACCAACTAAATAATAAGGGATGCCCATGAAGATAAAAAACAATAAACCTAAAAATATAAAAGACACCAAATCAAAAAATTACTCGAACAGTTTAGTTTTGTGGTGCTATTAGTTTTTTTGGTTGTTTGCTTGGGCATGTTTCACTTGCATTACTTTTTATCTTCATGGGTATATTAAAGGTCTTGAATTTTATCCCCTTGGTTTCTCTTCTATTCCCATTTGTAATTGCTTGGTTTGGTCAAGAGCTTTTTACCAGAGGTTGTGTCCTTTTGACTGACCCAAGTTTTATGACATCTTCGAGATATCTGGTTTCTATTTTGGGTGTCTAATGTATGGGGATTTTTGGAGTCTTGGCTGCTCTTCTATTCCCATTTGTAATTTCTTGGTTTGTTGGAGAGGCTCTTACATGTGATTGTGTCTTTTTGACCAACCTAGCTTTTGTGATTTCTTGGAGCTTTCGAGTTTCTGGTTTGGGTGGCTACTGGATGGAGATTTTTGGAGTCTTGATTGCTATATTTATTGGACCATCTTAATTATTCTTGGTCTATGGGGTATCCTTAATGAGTGGTTGCTAGACAATATATCTTCGCTGATTACTAGTTGGGGGCCTGTCGTTGGTTGTGCTGGATGTGGTTGGTCCTTGTACTGTGGTGGGTGCGGTCTGTTATTTTAATGTTGGTGAGTTTGGATCGGTTTCCTTTCTCTGCTACCTTGACTTTTATGGGTTCAGAATTGAGCAGCTTTGGGGTTCAAATTGTGATGGTGGCGGCTATATTATGAGCTATGTTTCTTGTATCCCCTATCTTCTGGTTGGTTTCTTATTAGTTTTTTCTCTGGCCATTTTTTTAGGATAAAAATTGTGTTGATCCTTCTCCCATTTATTTTGGTTATGTTATCATTATTCATAAGGATTATTTTGTTTGCTCGGGTTAGTCGACTGATAATGTTTGGTCGTTGGGAATTGGTTCCTGTTGGCCTTTTTCTATCTGTAATAAATATAATTGGTGGTATTTTCTAACTTTTATAGATTATCATTTCTTGTGCTATTGCTCTTATGGATTTCAGATTTTTTGTAGTATTTAATCAGTGCAGGTGATCGTGGTATTGTTTTTTTTGGATATGAAGCTAGAGCTTATTGCTGCTTTTGCAGTCTTCATTCTTTTTGGGTGCTCTTACTTATGCACTGTAGCATGTACCTAGGTGTTAATGTTTTTTTGCCCAGTAGGGATCTTGAGCTCATATGTTTTTTTTTATAATCTTGTAGCTCTTTTGAGCATTAGAAGCTTAAGCCCCCTTTAAGGGCCATGTACTATTTTCCTATAATTAACGTGTAATCCCCTTCATGGTTTTCCCCAAAAAAAAAAAAAAAACTACTTGAACCAAAACATGAACTCTTTCCAAATAAAAAATAACTCGAACAAAAACACAAACTCTTAAAGAAAAAAAAACTCTGAACAACTACACAAACTCTAATAATAACACAAATATAAACTCGAACAAACAAACATACACCCATTCTCTTAAGACTTTCAAAAACATACATAAACAAACATACACCCACTCTCTCAAGACATTCAAAATATACATACAATAAACATTACATACATATATCAATCATCAAACAATATTCAAACTCCCTCTTTTGACAACAAGAAAAAGGGAAATACATCTTGAAATGAAAGGTTTTTATAGATAAACTAAAAGAGTTGAAAGAGAAAAGAATTTTAAATCAATTGCAAATACAATAATAATTTCATAATATTAAAAAGAAATATTTTAAAATTTTAAATCAAAGAACAACTAAGATAAGAAAAGTCAATCACAGTCATTGTTCGTACTACACAAATTAAATAAAAATGATTATTATAAAAATGACAAAATGAATAATGGTTAAATTTGAATTAAATAATGTATATGATTGTTAATTAGATAAATTTGGATTATAGATTGAATAATAGTGGAAATAAGATAATACAAATTTTCAATTGGTGACATTGCGTATCTTTTTCAAATATTTATGGCACACTTTGTGCATCTTTTCTATTTGGGCTAATTTTGAGCCTCTTTTCACATTGTGAACCATTGCACATCTTTTCTATTTTTGCACACTGTTTTTTTATTCTCTGGGTCTTTCCAATATCAGTAATATAAAAAGCAAACACTAATAACAAAAATAAACATATTGAAGACATAAAAAAAAGACATCAATCTCACAACTATTATAAGTTAGATATGTTTGCCTAAAAGAACATGAAATTGATCTCCTTATCTAAATCTATTTATAATATTAATTTAATTTTTTTTAAAGAATAAATTTTGTAAGAAAATTAATTTGTAGAGAAAAATAATTGATAATCCATTTCAACGATTAATTACAAAAGATTTATCAAAAAAAAAAAAAAAAAAAAAAAAAAAAATTTTAAAGTCATATAGGATGATCGTACATGATCATACTGGATGATATTTAATGACATAATTAATTTTTTAGGTTTTTGAATCTCTCTATTTAAGCTTTCTCCAAAGACATTGTAAGTGTTTTTAGTGTAAAGTCTATATAGGTTGTTAGACCTAATGCAATTTTTCCAAGGTTAACTAAGAAGGGGGGTGGGTTTAATTAGTTATTTTAAAAATCTCTTGGAATCTTTTAATAAAAAAAAATTTTAATTTTTTGCACAATTAAATTTTTTATCAATTTAAAAATTTTCAACCACAAAAATTTAAACGTGTAGAAATTAAAAATGTAGTAAAATAAAAACATGAAATTTATTGTGGTTCAGTCAACTAGACCTACGTCCACTCCCTGAAGACTCCCTCTTCAGGATAAGCCTTTGTAATTACCCTCTCTTCCACTAATCCCTAGTCTAGAAGAGTACCATCATCCTTTTACACCCTCTAAGTGTTGGCAGAGTACCATTAAACTTTCACACTCTCCAAGTGTTGGAAGAAAACTGTCATCCTTTCACACTCTCCAAGTGTTGGCAGAGAATCATTCTCTTTTTATACCATCTATGTGTCTAAAGAGAACCGATTCCTCTCGAAAGATCTTCTCTTGAGGGTCTTCAAAGAAGTAAGGTAGAGATTTGCCACACTTATAAAAAGATTCTCACTTTTGAATAACCTTGTGAACCCTTCACACTGTTCTACTTGCAAGAACTCTCTCTCAAACACTCTCCCAAAACACTCTCACATTTTCTCCTAAATAAAATACAAAGAAGGATTCATCCACAGTTAGTTTTTAGGACCTTATATATGAAGCACATGAAAAATGATTATAAAATTGAAATGTTCAATTTGGACCATCCTTGATCATACAATATGATCAATGAATGTACATATGAATAGTTCAAAATTTTCTCATACGATCCAACATGAACCAATTTTGTAGTTTGGTTGACCTATGTATGAACTGGCATCGTACAATACTATCAGTTCAACATTAAACAGATTCGCCCGGTACGATTCAGTATGAACAATTTTCATACCCTCAATAAGATACTGTACGAAATCCATATCTTACAGTATGAACTATTTTAATCAAACCATATTTTATTTGGTATAAAAATGGACTCAACCATTTCATACTCTAGAAGTCAACTATACAATCCTATGATCATACATTAGAAAAAGTTCAAAATTTTACATATTCATTTGGACAAAAAGATACGCTTCTATTTCGTACTCTGGATGTCGTCTGTACGAACCTAGGATAATATAGTATGAACTGTTAAGAAAAAATCAAGAGTTCATCAGGATGAACTTGTACAGGCCTATTTTATACTTTGGAAGGTGTATGTACGAAGCTAACTTCATACAGCTTGAATAAGACATACAAAATTTTTCCAATGTGGTTCGAATAACTGCTTTATAGAGGAACACTTAACCCAAATCATCTCGTACCATTTAAATTGTACATTACGATTAGTTTTTTTAAAATTTTGAAATTTTTAAACTCCCCTAGTGTGTGTGTGCATGGTTACACAATTATAATCACACTCCTAGAATCAAGAAAAGTATAAAAATTATAGACTTGTAAAATAGTAAAACCTAATCTAATCTAACTTGAAGTCTTCATCAATTTGGAGTATAATTTCTCTGAAATGTTAGTACACACAAATAAAAAATACAATATTTTTAAAATATGTTAGGAGAAATAGTAGTCAATACAATCATATTTGGGAATTATAAAAAACACACATCATATAAAAACATAGTTATGAAAACTAAGTTGCAATAATCTCATTTTTTTTATGATGGTAAGATAATTTTTATTTGAGTTAACCTTCAAAATAATTTTTCTTCCTAGCTCCCCCTAATTGAATGACCAACTAAATAATAAGGGATTCCCATGATGATAAAAAACAATAAACCTAAAAATATAAAAGACACCAAATCAAAAAACAACTCGAACAGTTTAATTTTGTGGTGCTATTAGTTTTTTTGGCTGTTTGCTTGGGCATGTTTCACTTGCATTACTTTTTAGTTGGGGAGTAGAGCAATGATTGGTATATTAAAGGTCTTGAATTTTATCCCCTTGGTTGCTCTTCTATTCCCATTTGTAATTGCTTGGTTTGGTCAAGAGCTTTTTACCAGAGGTTGTGTCCTTTTGATTGACCCAAGTTTTATGATATCTTAGAGATATTAGGTTTCTATTTTGGGTGGCTAATGTATGGGGATTTTTGGAGTCTTAGCTGCTCTTCTATTCCCATTTGTAATTGCTTGGTTTATTGGAGAGGCTCTTACCTGTGATTGTGTCTTTTTGACCAACCTAGCTTTTGTGATGTCTTGGAGCTTTTGAGTTTCTGGTTTGGGTGGCTACTTGATGTGGTTGGGCTATGGGGTCTCCTTAATGAGTGGTTGCTGGACAATATATCTTTGCTGATTACTAGTTGCGGGCCTGTAGTTGTTTGTGCTGGATGTGGTTGGTCCTTGTGCTGTGGTGGGTGTGGTCTGTTATTTTAGTGTTGGTGAGTTTGGATCGGTTGCCTATTCTTGATTATCTCTGCTACCTTGACTTTTATTGGTTCAGAATTGAGCAGCTTTGGGGTTTAAATTGTGATGGTGGTGGCTATATTATGAGCTATGTTTCTTGTATCCCCTATCTTCTGGACGGTTTCTTATTAGTTTTTTCTCTGGCCATTTTTTTTGGATAAAACTTGTGGTGATCCTTCTCCCATTTATTTTGGTTATGTTATCATTATTTATAAGGATTCTTTTGTTTTCTTGGGTTACTCGACTGGTAATGTTTGGTCGTTGGGAATTGGTTCCTATTGGCCTTTTTATATCTGTAATAAAAATAATTTGTGGTATTTTCTAACTTTTATAGATTATCATTTCTTGTGCTATTGCTCTTATGGATTTCACATTTTTTTGTAGGATTTGATCAGTGCAGGTGATCGTGGTATTGATTTTTTGGATATGAAGCTAGAGCTTATTGCTACTTTTGCAGTATTCATTCTTTTTGGGTGCTCTTACTTATGCATTGTAGCATGTACCTAGGTGTTAATGTTTTTTTGCTAAGTAGGGATCTTGAGCTCATAAGTTTTTTTTTTTATAATCTTGTAGCTCTTTTGAGCATTAGAAGCATAAGGCCCCTTTAAGGGCCTTGTACTATTTTCCTATAATTAACGTGTAAGCCCCTTCATGGTTTTCCGAAAAAAAAAAAAAAACTACTTGAACCAAAACACGAACTCTTTCCAAATCAAAAATAACTCAAAAAAAAAAAAAAAAACTCTTAAAAAAAAAACTCTAAACAACTACACAAGCTCTAATAAAAACACGAACAAACAAACATACACCCATTCTCTTAAAACTTTCAAAAACATACACAAACAAACATACACCCACTCTCTCAAGACATTCAAAACATACATACAATAAACATTACATACATATACATACATATATCAATCATCAAACAATATTAAAACTCCCTCTTTTGACCACAATAAAAAGGGAAATACATCTTGAAATGAAAGGTTTTTATAGATAAACTAAATTTGTTGAAAGAGAAAAGAATTTTAAATCAATTGCAAATACAATAATAATTTCATAATATTAAAAAGAAATATTTTAAAATTTTAAATCAAAGAACAACTAAGATAAGAAAAGTCAATCGCAGTCATTGTTCGTACTACACAAATTAAATAAAAATGATTATTATAAAAATGACAAAATGAATAATAGTTAAATTCGAATTAAATAATGTATATGATTGTTAATTAGATAAATTTGGATCATAGATTGATTAATAGTGGAAATAAGATAATAAAAATTTTCAATTGGTGACATTGCGCATCTTTTTCAAATATTTATGGCACACTTTGTGCATCTTTTCTATTTGGGATAATTTTGAGCCTCTTTTAACATTGTGAACCATTGCACATCTTTTCTATTTGTGCACACTTTGTACAGTTTTTTTTATTCTCTGGGTCTTTCCAATATCAGTAATATAAAAAGAAAACTTCACTAATAAGAAAAATAAGTATATTGAAGACATAAAAAAAAAAGACATCAATCTCGCAACTATTATAGGTTAGATATGTTTGCCTAAAAGAACATGTAATTGATCTCCTTATCTAAATACAGTTATAATTTTAATTTAAATTTTTTGAAAGAATAAATTTTGTAAGAAAATTAATTTGTAGAGCAAAATAATTGATAATCCATTTCAACGATTAATTACAAAAGATTTATAAAAAAAAAAACATAAACATTTCAAGGGATATTATTCAATGCACGTGAACACAATCTTTTAACATTCCACTAATATCAAGAGCATATATAAATATATTTTTAAATATATATCATCTCATCATAACATCTAACATCATATCACAAGAAGACATCATCACAAAATATGAAAACATTAAACTTAAGAAGCAACATCACAAAAACAAATACAACATCTCATAAGCAATACTAGGATAGAAGTACATCTAAAAATCTAAGGGGCTCTGGTCTGGAGGAGGTGGCAGATTGAACATTAAAAAATAAATACTGATTGTAGCTACATTCTAGTTCATTGAGTCAAACTGTCCATGAATCCACCCCATATATTCATTGTAACAAGCATCCTGCTGATTAAGATGATTCTAAATTTGATCAAAGTGTTGATCAAAATGATTTTCTATTCTATCAATGTGCTGGATCATTTCCTGATAGAAATTATAATTAGGTCCAGGTGCAGGTGCTAGAGTAGGAGCTCCCCTTTCATCCTTATAATCATCACTCTCTGAACTCTGATCTCGCCCAAAAAGTGTCCAAAAAATGGCATCAGTGAAATAGATAGGAAGTTCTATGGGAGGATTAGGATGGTTTAGGCTGTACTTCTTCTCTAGAATATAGGCAATTAAATATCCTAAAGCCACATCTTTCTTCCTCTTATGATGTGGAAGCCTAATTTTTGAAAGAAAAATTGTAGATGTAGTTCATGATGAATTGGGATTCATCAAAGGGTCTTTTAATCATAAATAGATAGGTGACTGTAGACAAAAGTGGAGTCATATTAGTGCAATCACCAGCCTTAGGGATTATAAAAGTTTTCAAAACCTACTGGTTGACCCGGGCATTTTAATGTAGAGTGTAAACCATAGATAATTAACACACTTTGGATACACCTCTAAGAGTTTTATTAATTTTAATTCAATCAAAGTTGGCCCTAGAGTCAAAGTGTGGGCTCGAGTTTCTTGGGTTCTCAAACGAAGAATGTTGACTAAGTCTTCCTAGGTAATTTCTTCTCACTATTTATTAACATAAGAACTAATCCTAGAGTGGTTCTGATTAAATATTATATTGGCCAATAAGTATTGGAATATTTCTTTGTGGTAGGCATAAATGAGAGTAAGAATGAAGGAAAGTTGAGTCGACGCAAACAATGGCATAATGGAAAAGTGAAGATCACCCTGAATAAAAAGTCTAGAAGGGATGATTTTAGCAGCAGCATACCTAAAATAGGCATCCTCATTTGCCTTAGATAGGAATTTATCATCCTACAACTTCTAGAAGAGGAACCTTAGAAACACGAGGTCACTTGCTAGAACTAGCCAATCCTAAAATGGGGGATATAAAGGGTTTTGAAATGGATATGAAAGTGAATGAAAATAATTTCAAAGACCCTTCTATTTAAAGAAAAATGACATATCATACACTACAAAATGTGAATCGTAGATACAATTTTAAAATCACACGGGTCAAAAATATTTTTGTATGAACGAATGAAAACGGGCAAAAATGAAATGGCTTTTTGTAAAATGCCATTTTCGAGGCATCCTTTCATACAAGCTTTTTTACCAGACGATCATAAAGATGAACAGGTGTTCATCCAGGATGATTAGAATATTAAAGATCATTTTAAAGATGGTTAGGTTCATCCCCCACAGAAACTGACAACTGGATCGTACACATAAAATATAATTTTGAATGCATGATATATAATAAATAACTGACTCCAATTTATAAATCGTCCCCATGTGTACAAATGAATTTGCTTATATCATATAATATAATGACATCATTGTATAATATGAAATTTATGGAAAAACTAAGTTTTGCATGCTCAAATCTGAAACCTACCATGCACATGCTACAAAATTTGTACATGATAAAATGTTTTTGTACAATACGTACATAAGAATTAGAAAACAAGACATGATAACCAGAAAAACTTCTCAAAACAAATCAATTTTCAATAAGTGACATGCTCCATAATAAATACAAAAACAAAAATGAAAAATACACAACTAAACACACAAAAACAAATAGAACAAACAAGCAAAGACAAACTAAACAGATACATATATACAACACATAAGGTTTGTAGAATTTTTAATTTATGCATTAAGATCAATCACACCTAACCTTGTTCTTAAGGTGCTAAAAGTGTCAAAGGATTGTGGTTTTTTGAAAAAATTTATAAGTTGATTTTCTGTAGAAATGTGATTCAATTCAATCTTTAACTACATTATCTTTAATGAAGTAATGTCTTATATCTACATGCTTGGTT
Source organism: Dendrobium catenatum (assembly GCF_001605985.2). NCBI lineage: Eukaryota > Viridiplantae > Streptophyta > Magnoliopsida > Asparagales > Orchidaceae > Dendrobium > Dendrobium catenatum. Next base: position 30,826 of record NW_021318558.1, on the reverse strand, counting down.
TTAAAATGTTAAATAGAATTCTTTGAAATATAAATGACACTATTATTATTATAAAATATTGGAATTATGCCAATTAAAAATCCTAAATAAATCAACTATTATTTCAACTAAAGAACTTGTGCCACACAACTACCTAAGGTAATATACTCTACTTCAATAGTAGATAGGGCTACTGAATTCTGCTTTTTACTAGACCAAGAAACTAAAGTGTTTCCTTTAAATTGATAAGTTTCAGATGCACTTTTCAGATCAAGCTTAAAACCTACAAAATTTGAATCAGAATATCCAATAATTTCAAATGAAGAGCTGTGCATAAGATATAATAACCCTAAGTTTTGAGTTCCCAAAAGATATCTCAAAATTCTTTTTAGTGATATCAAATATGATTCTTTTGGATTAGATTAAAATCTAGCACATAAATAAACATTAAATATTAAATCTAGTCTGTTAATAGTCAAATAAAGTAATGATCTAATTATACCTCAAATTATTTTTTGATCAATAGATTTTCCCTTAGGGTCCTTATCTAATTGAACTGAGCAACTCATAGGTGTAGTCACTAATTTAGCTTTATTCATTTCATATTTCTTGAGAATGTCCTAAAATTAATTTAACTGACTCAAAAAATTTACTTCCTCCTTTTTCTTTATGCTAAAAAAAAAAAAACTCAAATCTCTCATTAAACTCATCTCAAATTCATTACTAATTATTTTTGAAAAATCACCACAAAATTTTTTATTTGTAGATCTAAATATGATGTCATCTCCATCTATTTGAACAAAGAGTACGATATCTCCTATTTTCTTTAAAAAGAGAGTGGTGTCCACACTTTCTTTCATAAAAGATCTCTTTAATGGAGAAGTGCTTAAGCTTTCATACCAAATCTTAGGTGCCTATTTCAATCCGGACAATGCATTTTTCAATTTAAACACATGATTTGAGAATTTAGAAATTTCAAAATCTAGAGGTTGCTCAATATAAATATCCTCTTGTATCACCCCATTTAAAATGACACTTTTAAGATCCATTTGAAATAATTTAAAACCTTTAAAATAGGTAAAGGCTAATAAAACTTTAATTGCTTCAAGTCTTTCTAAGGGGAAAAAGTCTCATCAAAATCAATCCCTTCTGTTTGATTATACCCCTTATCCACCAATCTTAGCTTATTTTTGATCACAATGCATGAATTATTCATTTTATTTTTAAATACCCACTTAGGTCCAGTAATACTTTAATCCTTTAGCCTTTCAATCAATTCCCGAACATCATTTCTTACAAATTGATTCAACTCTTCTTGCATGGATAAAATCCAAAACTCATCCGAAAGTACTTGATTTATATTTGTGGGTTAAATTATTGATATAAAGGAATTATGGTTCACATCTTTGCTAAGTCCATACCTAGTCCTAACAACCTCACTAGGTTCACCTAAAATCAATTCCTTAGGGTGATTCTTAAAAAATTTCCATTCTCAAGGAAAAGGATTTTCTTTTTCTACATTTTCTATCAAATATATCTTTTTAATTCTTTGGGAGTTATTTTCAATATGATCCTCTTCCAACCTTGGAATTTCCAAAATGCCAGATTCAAAAAACACAACATGCGTGGTCTCCTCAACTACCAAAGTTCTCTTATTAAAAACTCTATAAGATTTTCCAATACTAGAGTATCTAAGAAAAATTCCTTTATTAAAATTTGGATCAAATTTTCCTAAAGTAGTTTTTCCATTATTATGAATAAACACCTTACATCCAAAAATATATAAATATGACAAATTTGGTGCTCCCCTTAAGAAGTTTATAGGGTGTGTTATTCAGTTTAGTTCTAATATTCATCCTATTCAGAGCATAATAAGTTGTATTAACCACTTCAGTCCAAAAATATTTTGGAAGTGAATATTCTGCCAACATGCTCTAGCGGCTTCAATTAATATTTTGTTCTTTCTTTTGACTACCCCATTCTACTTTGGGATCCTAGATGCTAAAAATTTTTGATCAATTCCTTTCTCTTTACAAAAATCTTCAAATTCATCTCCATAATCACTTTGAATTGATAAGATCTCACATCTTAGATTTCTCTGAATCCAAGTTGAAAAACTATTAAATTCCTTAAATAATTCACTCATATGAAAGGAAAATTTAACCTAAATGAATATAAAAAAATCCTCAATAATCATAAATTCAAATACTTTACATCCTAGACTTACAATGCTAACTGATCTAAAAAGATCCATATAAATAATTTCTAATGGTATTCTAATTTTAAGATCCTTAATGAAATAAAAGGAGGACTTCACCTGTATCATACAGGTGATCCCTAGTGAAGTCTAATTTTGGTATTTCTCTAACAAGTTTTTTTTTGGATAATTTTCTTAAGATTTTTTTTGCTAGCATGACAAAGTCTCCTATGGTATAACCATAATTTATTAGAAATTGTTTTTAGACAAAAAACATTAGGAGATTTAATACAATTAAAATCAAGCATGTACATATTTTTTATCCTAATTCCATTCAAAACATTAATTTCATTTTAGCATTTTTATAGCTAGTGGAAAAAAATTTATACTATAACCCTTATCACACAGTTGACTAATACTAAATAGATTATGCTTTATTCCTTATACAAGTAAAATATTCTAAAAAAAAAAATTGTTCAAGTTTCTAATCATATATGTGCCTACCACTTTCCAAGTGGTATTATCTCCTAGTGTAACTTTGTCTCCATTCATAGCTTCCAATGATATGAATTATGTAGTATCTATAATCATATGCTTCAAACATCTACTGTTTAGGTACTGAATGCTCTCATGATGTCTTTTATGAGAGCATTTCTATATGATAATCAAACATTAGTCTTCGGAACCCAAATAAGTTTGGGTTCTCCTCTTGGTAAAATTAATTTAGATGCATATTCGATATCATTATTTTATGAATATTTGATCTCCATACTTGATATGATTTACTATGAATAGTGAAAGTATGAGATATATGGCTAATCATTCCACAAGAAAAATGTTTAACTCCATGAAAAGGATTTTTCAATCGACATGAGTAAAACTATCTTTCATAGGTTTTAAAGTTTTTAGTTTCTTATCAGGATTGAAGAATTGTTCAGGTGTGGGTGGAATCCTATTTTTGTCAAATGCTTTCAATTGTGCTCTAAAAAATGAGTTTGCACTTTCAAACACAACATTATCAACTTTCAAATAATCATCTTTACTATCAAATTCATTCATAAATATTTTAAAATCATTTTCAAGTTTAGTGAGGGATTATTGCAATAGTTCATGCTATTTGTTTAATTCATCAAACCCATCTAATATTTTCACGTGGTTGCTATCAATCAGTGTGTTATCTTTACTAAGAATTTCAAACTCTTTTATAATTCTAGAAAATCTAAGTTCAATCTAGCCTGCATTTTTTAAGTTTTCTATATGCAGTATGTGTTTTCTACGAAACATCAATTAGCTCTTCATAAGTTAAGTCACATATCTCTTTATGATTTGAATGATCAAGTTTGTCGGCCATAAAACACAGGTTGGTGACTTCCTCTTCTGCTTCTATTTTGGAGTAATCAAAAGCTGAGTCCACCCAAAATTCTCTCTGCAATCACTTCTTTCCCCTCCTCACACTTGTTTTCTCTTCCAACTTGTCCTTGTTAGGTTCGTCTTTAAGATTCGGGCATTTAGGTTTGATATGTCCAGGCTTCCTGTATTCATAGCAAATAATATCTTTAGAAGTCTTAATATTTTTATGGAACTTACCTTTATTCCACTGTTGACGTCTCCTTTTCTTCCTTTTTAGAGAACTCCTGAATTGCCCTATGTCATCTTCATCCTCAGGCTGAGACTGATCACTCTCTAAATCGTCCACTTTTAATGCTATATTCTTCTCCATTTGTTTATCACCTATATCAATCTATCTTTGAGTCACTCCTTGCTCGTAAGCAATTAATAATCTAAGAAGATTATCAATGGAATAAATATTTAAATCCTTAGACTCTATAATAATAGTTATGTTCACATCATACGCTATAGGAAAATAATGAAGTATTTTATTTACTTTCATAACATTCATTAGTTTCCTACCTAAAGCATGCAAGGAGGTGAATAAAAGTTCATCAAGGATGTTAAGCCCTTCTGAACTAGCCTAAGGCTAACCAAAAGGGGGGGGGGGGGGGTTGAATTAGTGTTTTAAAAATTGTTCAAACAAAATCACAAATAGAACTAAATAATCACCACAGATATTAAGATATATAATATAAATGAAAAAAAATAATAAGAAAGAACACAGAAAATTTTATTGTGGTTTGGTCAACTTGACCTTCATCCACTCCCTAGAGCCTCTCCTCCCGGTATTGCACTAAACTTTGTATCTCTCTTTTTGCCCCACAACAAGGCAGAGAAGCCCGTACAAAAACTCTTTTTCACTGACCCTAGTAAGGCAGAGAACCCAACTCCTTTTGCTTCCTCCTGAAGTAGGCAGAGAACATCGATTAATTGCTAAACTAGACCTCTCTTGAACCTCTAAGGAACCTAGGATAATGACCGGAGAAGATGACTCGAATCCTTGCTAGGAGCAAGCTTTATGAAACCCCTCATTAAATCCCCCTCACAATATCCTCTCTCTCTCCCTTACTCTCCCTCTCCTCTTGGCTCTCTCAGATCAGGAAAGTAGTAAAAGATATCCTATTGAGTAAATAAGAGATCTTAAATAAAAGTGCTTCAAATTTTCCCTAATTAGTAATTAATCATCAAAAATCATCCAGGACGATCGATCGATCATCCCATTTAATCAGTACAAGTTCAGCTTAATCAACCACGATGATTTGGGAGAGTCTGAACGATTAGAAGGTTCTTTTGTTCTGATCATCCAGGATGATAACATATCATCCTGTTGATTAGCTCAAGTCATCGAATATCATCTAGACCTTTACTTTGGATGAATGTCTAGATTATGTAAAAATAACTTGATCGTCCTGGATGATCTCACGATTGTTCGGGATGATTAGTACAAATACCAAATATCATCTAGAACATCACCTTGGATGCATGTCTGGATGATAAAAAAAATACCTGATCATCCATACTGATTTTGGATCATCCCGAATAATTAGTTCTAATTAATATATATCATCCAGAGCATTGTTCAGGTCGTCTAGAAAGAAACTAAGGTTTGTCTAACTTATTATCCCGGTCGATCCTGCGATCGTCTAAGTTGATATGATCAAGTAATAAAACCTTAATTTCTTTCCTTAATTACCAGACTAATTTAGAAATAATTGCCATATATCATCCAGGGTAATGTCCTGGATGATGTCCAAAAATAAAACATGCTTAAATAGATCAGGTAACTGATTCTTTTTTATTTGAGCCTATCATCCCAGACGATGCTAATATCGTACAAGACTATTTGGTTTCTTTAACCAAGATACCCTAATTAGGGTTTTTATTTTTAATTGATCGTTCAAGACAATTTAGGATTATCCAGGATGATATGATCAAAAATATAAAACTCTAAAAATAGACATAATTTTTCCTTGAGTGTGTGTGTTTAAGGTTACTTAGCAAGGACCCGCTTTATTACAATCAACTCAATGAAAGGTAAAAAACCCCTTATATACTGACTCACCCCTAATTTATCTAATCCTGAGCTGGCTTGAGTTGCACTCGACCTTGTGAACCTGAAATGTTAGTAGGCAAGGCAGTCATAGAAAAGTAGAAGTATTAAAAATATTTGCTATCAACAAAATTATTTCCTAAAATCAGATTCGTAATAATCTTTCCCTTTTTTATGATGATAAATAAAAACAATTTAAGCAGTTCAATAAAAATACGAATAGAACTAAAATAATATGATGAAATAACTCAAACACTACCCACTACTCCCCCTTTTTACATAACAAAAAAGAGGAGGAAACTAGAAAAGAAATGCAGAATAGAAGATGATAAAAAAAGAACAGAAAAATAAAGTTTTTTTTTGGATCAAATCATAAATATGATAAATTCTCAAAGTAATATAATTAAAAAATTTGTAAGAATCAATGACTTAACATTGTCAAAATCCAAAAAATGCTAGAATAACTAATCCTATTAGCCCTAGCTTGGACATCTCACAGGGCAAACCATCTTTAAAAATAAAGATCTTACTCAGAAAAATTAATTGGATAAGTAAATGAGATCCATTCAAAACTTGATTCCAGAAAAATATCCTATAGAATAATATAGCAAAGTAATTAGTTGCAATCATGAATTTTGAAATCAATCCATTAAAAATATCAAGTGACACATGAAGTCTTCTATGATTTAAAAGTTTGTAAGAGAAGGAAGCTTGCTTTTGTGGACTCATTTTATGCCTGTTATCAATTAATTGGTGCACTTTATGTATCTTTTTATTTTTGATACACTATATATCTTTTAAACTTTTTTGGCAATCATTGCATATCTTTCTACGTTTTCTTCTTTTTGAGCTCATTTTATACCATTAACATTCTTTTTTTTTTTTGCAAGCTAAATCCCTTTTGAAACTTTTAAATACTCTCAGTTGTGAGAATATGTTCTAAATATTAGAGAAGAAAAACTAACTCTCTAATATAAGGAAGAGTAGACCATAAAGCAGAATCAAATTCATATGATAAAAGCAACGATAAGATTATGAAAGCTCGAAAGTGATTTAATGATTTTGAAAATTATTTATATAAGATAGATCACTATAGCTAGATAAAAAAGATGTCAATCGTAAAGTCTATTTATTAATTTGAGATAGAATTTTGTTTAGAAAAGAAAATTTCACCACTAAAAGAAGTTAGAGGAAGAAAATTAATCAATAGTATTTCTCCATTTAATTGATCTAGTGATGACAAACATTAACTAAAATTTTCAAAAAATAAAAACTAGGCACAAAATTTCAATTCAGCAGTGATCAAAGAAAATAAAAAAGAAACACAAAAAAGAAGAAAATTAAATAATAGAAATGAATACATGAAAAGAGCGATAAAAAATAATTGAAGAAAATTACAGTCAATTAAAAAAAAGAAAAAAAAAAGAAAACAACAAACAACAAATCAAAAAATAAGAATTAGAAATCAGTAAGAAACAAGTTCAAGTGTTTATGTCAATCACACTTAATCTAGTCCTTAAGATGCTAAAAGTGTTGAAGGCTAGTGGTTTAGTAAAGATGTCAGCTAGTTGATTTTCATTTCCCAAATGGTGTAACTCAATATCTCTTTTGATCACATGGTCTCTTATGTCAATATGTTTGGTCCTTGAATGTTGGATAGGATTCTTAGAGATATAGATGGCACTAATGTTGTCACAAAGGATTAAAATTATGCCTACAAGTAATCCTAAATAAAAAATTTGTTGCTTCAACTAAATGATTTGGGCCACATAACTCCCTAAGGCAATGTGTTAAGCTTCAACAGTAGAAAGTGTAATAGAGTTTTATTTTTTATTCGACTAGGAGACTAAAGATTGTACTATGAACTAGCAAGTCCCATAAGTGCTCTTTCTATCCACCCTACGTCCTGCAAAATTAAAATCAGAATATCCAATAATATCAAAAGAAGTGTTGTGCCTAGGATACCAGATTCCTAAGTTTTGGGACCCTAAGAGATAACTAAGAATTCTCTTAACTGTAGTTAGGTGAGATTCTTTAGGATCAGGTTGAAAACTAGCACATAGACAAACACTAAATATTATATCAGGTCAGCTAGCAGTCCGGTAAAGTAAATATCTAATCATCTATTGATACTTCTTTTGATCAACAGATTTTCCATTTGGGTCCTTATCCAACTAAACACTGGAGGTCATGTGAGTATTCATTAGCTTGGCTTTATCCATTTCATATTTCTTCAAGATGTCCTTTATGTACTTTAATTAGTTTAGAAAGGTTATATCATCTAATTGTCTTATGTTAAACCCTAAAACTAGGACTACTCTTCCATCATACTCATATCAAATTCCCTACTCATTATTTTAGAAAAAATCATCACATATCCTTTTATTAGAAGATCCAAAAAGTATATCATCAATATAAATCTGAATAATGTGTAATTCATCTCCTACTTTCCTTAGAAAAAGGGTGGTGTCTATGCTCCCTTTAACAAACTCCCTCTATAATAAGAATATGCTAAGCCTCTCATACTAAGCTATAGATGCCTCTTTTAATACATACAAGGACTTTTTTAATTTAAAAACATAATTTGAAAATTGGGAACTCTCAAAACTTGGGGGTTGCTCCCCAAACGCATCCTCTTTTAATACCCCATTTAAAAAGGCACTCTTAACGGCCATTTAGTAAAGCATAATTTTTTTATAATAGACAAAGGCTAGTAGCACTCTTATAGCTTCCAATTTACCTACAGGGGCAAAGGTCTCCTCAAAATTAATCTCTTCTATTTGGTTGTACCCCTTAGCCACCAATCTAGCCTTATTTATAACCACCACATCAGAATCATTCATCTTATTCTTAAAGACCCATTTGATTCCAACTACACATTGTCCCTTTGGTCTGTCTACAAGCTCCCAAACATCATTCCTAATAAATTAATTTAATTCCTCTTGCTTGGCTAAAATCCAAAACTCATCAGATAGGGCTTGATTGATGTTGGTGGGTTCAGTCATTGAGATACAGGCTGAGTGGTTCACTTCCTTCCTAATTTCATGTCTAGTTTTAACACCTTTAGAAGGGTCTCCTAATATCAGATATTTCGGATGGCTCAAAGAAAATCTACAATCTTTAGGCAAAGTGTGCGTAGATTCTAACCTTTCCTCCCGATTTACATTTTTTGCTCATTGGGTAATCTCACCTACACCTTCAATATTTTGGGGCTTTACCCTCTTCTCTTATTTCTCAACTCCTTGGATAATCTCTCCAACATCATCTTCATCCTTAAATCTTGACTTCTTAGGATAAGATTCATCAAACACTACATGAGTAGTCTCCTCCACCACAAATATTCTTTTATTAAGCACCTTAAAGGATTTTCCCACACTTGAATATCCGAAGAACACTTCATCAAATTTTGGGTCAAATTTGCCTAAGTGTGACTTCCCATTGTTAATAATAAAAAGCTTACAACCAAAAACATGGAGGTGATAAAGGTTGGATTTCCTACCCTTAAAGGTCTCATAGGGTGTCTTATGAAGTTTGGCTCTAAAATTCACCCTATTCAACACATAACAAGCTGCGATTATCGCCTCAGCCCAAAAGTATTTTGGAAGTGAATACTCAGTAAGCATGGCTCTAGCGGCATCTACTAAGGTCCGGTTCTTCCTTTCAGCTACCTCATTTTTTTGAGGGGTCCTAGGAGCTGAGAAGTTGTGACTAATCCCCTTATCCTCATAAAAGTCTCCAAATCTCTCATTTTCAAACTCTACCCCATAGTCGCTATGGATGCTCAAGATCTCAAAACCTAACTTTTTTTGAATCCAAGTGGAGAAGGTTCTAAACTCATCAAAAGGCTCACTGTTATGTGACAAAAATTTAATCCAAGTGAACCTCGGGTAGTCATCAATAATCACAAATCCGTAGACTTTCCCCACCTAAGCTGGTAGTGCTAATGGGTTCAAACAAATCTATGTGAAGGACTTCTAAAGGACTAGAGGTGCTAATGTCCTTAATGGAATTGAAAGAGGATTGGACTAGCATTCCTAGTTGGCAGGCATCACACAAGTGGTCTTTGGTGAACTTAAGCTTGTGAACACCTTGAACTTGGTCTTTTTTGGTCACTCTTCTAAGGGTTCTCATGCTAGAATAAAATAACCTCATATACCACAACTAAGACTCATAAGCCGCAGTTTTTAAGCTAAATGAAGAAACACATTCAATGTTATTTAAATAAAGCATGTAAATGTTGTTGATCCATTTTCCCTACAAAATAATGTTGTTATTTAAGCTAATAATGTAAGTATTTATCAAAAAATTTATGATGAAGTTCTTGTTGCATAACATATTAATGCTTAGCAAGTTGTATTTCAGTCTATCTACAAGCAAAATATTTTCAATCAAAAGCTTCTTGGAGTTTTTAATTATAACTGTGCCCACCATTTTCCTGGTGGTGTTATCTCATTGAGTGACCTATCCTCCAACCTTAGCCACAAGCAAAATGAATTGGTTGGCACCTTCAATCATGTGTCATGAGCATCCTTTGTCCAGGTACCACATGCTCTCATGAGGCCTTTTATGAGAGTAAGCATATAAAATAATCAAACATTAGATTTAGGAACCCGAATAAGTTTGGGACCCTTCTTATGAAAAGAAGAATGTAATGCATGTGTGTTATGCTGTGAATCATGCAATTTGGGCCTCCATACCCAATACGTACTATGGTGAACAGTGTAAGTGTGTGAAATGTGTCCAAGCATGCCACATGAAAAATAACTAACTCCAAGAAAAGGATTTACTAATCTACTAGGGTTATAGTGCCTCTTCCTAGGTTTCAAATTTTTTTGCTTTGGATCAGGATTGAAAAACTATTCAGGTGTGGGTGGAGTCTTATTTTCCTTAAGTGATTTTAATTTAGCTTTAAACATCAATTTAACACTTTATAAAATTGCATTAACAACCTTCAAATAGTGCTCCCTACTTTTAGCTTTATCAATATATGTTTTAAAATCAGTTTCAAGTGCAGTGTAGGATGATTTCAATGAATCATGCTCAATGATCAACTCAAAATTCTTTTTGTTTAACTCATCAAACTCATCAAGTAATGACATGTGATTTATATCAATTTGGATATGATCTTTATGTAAACTTCATGCTCTTTTTGCAAATTTAAGAACTCCAATTTCAAACTAGCATGCGATTTTTTAAGTTTCCTATATGATGCTTGAATTTTCTCACAAACTCAAGTAATTATTCATAGCTTAGTTCGCATACCTCTTCTTGGTCAGATTGATCAAGATGATCATCTACCATAAAATGCAGATTTGTTATCTCCTCTTTAGCTTCAATCTTAGAGGAGTCAGATGCAGAATCTGCCTAGAATGCCTTTTGGAATCGCTTTTTATCCTTCCTAAACTTAGGTTTCTCCTCTCCCTTCTCCTTACTTGGGCGAGTCTTAAGTTTAGGGCAATCAACTGTATTATGTCCAAGCTTATTGCATTCAAAATAAATAATATCATTAGAAGTTTTTAAATTTTAACTATCCTTACCTTTTTCCACTTATAATGGTGCAGGTGATTTTTCCTTAGAAAGCTTTTTAATTGCCTAGTGATTAAGGAAACATCATTTCTTTAAGACCCGGAAGAATTTATATCCATATTGTTAGCTTTCAACGCCACAGTTTTCTCCCTCTTTTTCTCACCAGCATCAAGTTATCGTTGGTTCACTCCTTACTCATAAGCAATGAGTGACCCAAGTAAGTTATCAATAGAATAAATATTCAAATCCTTAGATTTAGTTATTGTAGTAATCTTAGCATCAAAGGTAGAAGGTAAGCATCTCAAAAATTTATTCACTTTTTCATAATTAGTTAGCTCTCTTCCTAAGGCATGTAATGAGATGATAATTTGAGTAAACATAGTATACTTGTTAGAAATCGATTCAATAGGTTTCATATGAAAAAGTTCATAGTCATGCAATAAAATATTCAACCTAGATTGCTTAACTTCATTTGTTCCTTCATAAGTAATACACAATCTTTCTCAAATTTCTTTACCAGAGAACAAGTTGAAACACATATGTAATCTTTTGATTTCAAAGAATAAAAAAATATTTCAAGCATTTTACATTAAGTTGCGCTAAATCCCTTTCATAAAAAGTCCATTCAGTGAAAAGAAGTCCAGTTTTAATGTCATTAATTTCATGTGATGGAGGTGAATAACCTTCTTTAACAAGCATCCACATATGATAGTCAATCGATTGTAAAAATGTAGATATACATGTTATCCAAAAATCCAAAATAATATTATCAAATAAAGGTGGTCAGATAATAGAAAACCCTTCCATAGTATTACAATTTTTGGAGTTAGCCATGGATCAAAATTCAAAAGTTTTTAAAAACTTGATTTTATGAATCCCTCTCTGATACCACTTCAAAGTTTTTTAGGGATATTAAGCCTTTGTGAACTTACTCGAGGCTAACCAAGTGTTGGGGGGGATTAGTGTTTTAAAAAATTATTCAAACAAAATCATAAACATAACCAAACAATCACCATAGAAATTAAAGCACAAAAATTAAATACAGAAAAATAATAAGAAAGAACACACCTAATTTTATAGTGGTTCAGTCAACTTGACCTACATCACTCATCGGAGCCTCACCTATGGGTATTCCACTAAACTCAATTTCTCTCCTTTTGCCCCAATAGCAAGGCGAAGAAGCCCATACAAAAACTCCTTTCCATTGACCTCGGTGAGGCAGAGAACCCAACTCCTTTTGCTTCCTCCTTAAATAGATAGATAACCCAACTCCTTTTGCTTCCTTTTGAAGAAGGCAGAGAACCTCGATCAATTGCTGAAGTAGACCTCTCTTGATCCTCCAAGGAACCAAGGACGATGATCGGAGAAGATGACTAGGATTCTTGCTTGGAGAAACCTTTATAAAACCCCTCACAAACTTCCCCTTGCAAGATCCTCTCTCTCTCTACCTTGTTCTCCCTCTCCTCTTATCTCTCTTAGGTCAGGACAACAACAAAAGATCTCCTCTTGGGTAAATAAGAGATCTTAAATAAAAGGGCTTCAAAGTTTCCCTAATTTACAATTAATCATCTAAGATCGTCCAGGATGATCGACTGATCATTTTGTATATTCAGTATAAATTCATTCCAATCATCTAGGATGATTTGGGAGAGTCTAGATGATTAGAATGTTCTTTTGTTTTGATCATCCAGGATGATAATATATCATCCTATATGATTAATTCAGGTCATAAAAAATCATCCAAGCCATCGCTCTCGATGGATGTATGGAGGATGAAAAAATAACTTGGTCATCCAAAAAAATCTCACGATCGTCTAGGACAATTAGTAAAAAATATCAAATATCATCTATAATATCGTCCTGGATGCATGTCTGGATGATGAAACAATACCTGATCATCGAAGTTGATTTTGGATCATCCCAGATGATTAGTTCAAATAAAGATATATTGTCCAGAGCATCATTCAGGCCATATAGAAAGAAATTAAGGTTTGTTTAACTGATCATCCTAGCTGATCATGTGATAATCCAGGTCAATATAATCAAGCAATTAAACCTTAAATGCTTTTCTTAATTACCAAACTAATTTAGGCATAATTATACTGTATAATCCAGGATGATATCCTGGATGATGTCCAAAAATAAAACATGCCTAAATAGATCTGGCAACTGATTCTTTCTGATTTGAGCCTATCATTTTAGACGATGCTAATATCCTACAAGATGATTTCTTTAATTATAGTTGCCTTAGCCAAGATGCCCTAATTAGGGTTTCTATTTTTAAGTTATCGATAAGACGATTTGGGATCGTCCCGGATGATGTGATAAAAATAAAAAATTATAAAAATTGACAAAAAATTTTCTTAAGTGTGTGCAAGGTTACTTAGCATTAGGACCCACTTTATTACATTCAACTCAAGGAAAGGTAAAAACCCCTTACAGTCTGACTTACCCCTACTCTATCCAATCTTGAGCTGGCTTGAGTTGCACTCAACCTTGTGGACCTGAAACATTAGTAGGCAAGGCTGTTATAGAAAACCAAAAGTATAAAAAATGTTTGCTATCATTAAAATTATATTTCTCTAAATCAAAATCACAACAATGATTATTTGTTTGAAACGTCTATACATATAAGTGATAGATTCATTTTGTTTCAATCAAAATAGTTCATAATTATGCAGTAAAATATTTAAACTAGATTATTTCACCTTGTTAGTCCCTTCATATATGATACAAAGTCTATCCCAAATTTGTTTTCCAATTTTACAAGTCTTCACATATATAGTCTTCAGATTTAAGTGCCAAGAAAAAATTGTTCAAACATTTAGCATTTAAATTAGCTAAGTCTTATTCTTCCATAGTTTACTTAGCACATGATGTTTCAGTTCTAATGCCATTATCAAGTCTAGTTGTCCTAATGTATCATTCAGGTACTAAAATCCAAATGCAATAGGGGGGGGGGGGTTAATTGGTATTTTAAAAATCTTTCAATAAAAAATACAAACTGAAACCAAACCAAAATTCACCACAAAAAAATTTAAAGTGCAGAAATTAAATGCGAAAAAAGCAGTAATAAAGAATATAGAAATTTATAGTGGTTTGGTCAACTAAACCTACATCCACTCCCCAGAAGTGCCATCTTAGTATTGCACTAAACTCAGTGACTCTCCTTTTGCTCCCACAGTAAGGCAGAGAAGCCTGTATAAATCCTCCTTTCCACCGACACCGACGAGGCAGAGAATCCAACTCCTTTTACTTCCTCTTGAAGCTGCTAGAGAACCATGATCGATTGCTGAAGTGGACCTCTCTCAAATCTCCTAGGACAAGGGATGATGATCAGAGAATATGACTTGAAACCTTCCTTGGATCAACCTTTATGAAATCCCTTACAAACTCCCCCTCATAAGATCCTCTCTCTCTCCCTTTCTCTCCCTCTCCTTGATGCTCATTCAGGTTAAGACAGTAGCAAAAGATGATCTCTTGGGTAGAATAAGAGGTCTTAAATAGAAGTGCTTTGTAATAGCTCTTAATTGCAATAAACGGACATTATCATCTAGGTTCCTATACAATCAGTACAAATTAAGCTCAATCAACAAGGATGATTTGGGATGATTTGAAGGTTTTTGTTCATATCGTTCAGGCTGATAGAACATCATCATGTAGAATTAGTACAAGTCATTGAATATCATCCAGAATATTGCCCTGAATGGATGTGTGGATGATGGAAAAATAATATGATCATCCAGGAAGATCTTGTGATCATCTCGGATGATTAGTTTTATTCAGTGCATATCATCCAAAGCATCACCCTGAATAGAAGCTGGCTAATATTTGTACGTCTAGTAACAACTAAGGTTTATAAACTGATCATACTGCCCGATCCTGAGATCGTCTAGGATGATATGATTGAGTAATCAAACCTTAATTATTTTCCTTAATGACCAGATTAGTTTAGGCATAATTGTACTTCATAATCTAGGATGATGTCTTGGACGATGTCCAAAAATAAAAGCTATGTAAATAGATCTGGTGGTTGATTCTTTCTAATTTGAGCCTATTGTCCCAATCGATACAAATATCATCCAAGTCGATGCAGTTAATGATGGCTGTAATAACCATATTGCCCTAATTAGAATTTCTATTTTTAACTGATCGTCCAGGACGATTTATGGATCATCTTGGACGATGTGACCAAAAACACTAAACTCTAAAAATAGTCAAAAAATTTCTCCCAAGTGTGTGTATAAGGTTACTTAGCATTTGGAACCACTTTGTTTATAATTAACTCAAGAAAAGGAAAAGATTACAAACTGACTCAGACCTAGTCTACCCAATCTTGAGCTGGTTCAAATTACAGTTTTGATCTTGTGGACCTGAAAAGTTAGTAGGAAAGGCAGTTGTAGAGGGACAAAAGTATTTGCTATCATCAAAATTCTATTCCCTAAAATCAGATTCATAATAATCTCTCCCTTTTTTATGATGGTAAACACAAAAATAATTAAAGCTGTTCAAAGCAGTTTAATGGAAATAGTGTGAACAAATAAACATTCAACTCCAACATAAAACACAATAGAACAAATAGTACAACTACTCCCCCTTTTGCCATCACAAAAAGAAAGAGGGAAACTAGAGAAGAAACAAAACATAGACTACCAAACAAAATCAAACTACAACAAGAAAAAAGAAACAACACCATAAAAATAAACTAAAAGAAGGATGGTTCCTGATCATTCGAAGGAGGAGGTGGTGGTGGTGGATGCTGAAAGTAAATAGAAAGAGTGGCAAGATGCTCTCCAAACTAGGCCATATCCTGGTCATGCTGGTGCTGCTGGTGAGCCATATAAGCATCAAAGTGAGCAACGTCCTCTGCATGTTGCTGCTCCTGCGCAGCTACATAAGTCTCGAACCATGTCTCCCACTGCAAGGTTACTTGAAGCTTAGGGCTGTGTCGAATAGGATCTCAAGTAAAAGAGTCTATACTTTTACTTTTTTTTTTCTATTTCTTGAGTCTAGCCATATAAGAGTATACATAATTGGGTGTACATACAAATAGAAGGGGAGCGAGAAAAATTTAAAGGTAAATTTTTTTGTAATATTCATATAATATGACATATAATTATACATTATAATCAGTTATATAGAGAATGGGCTTAAGAGCTAATTAAATATTTATTTTATGTGAAATAATTAAAGTCTATGATTCTTTATGATTTTAAAACCCTAAATGTTGGATAAATTAAGTAACATTTAAAAAATTGAATTTTGAACTAATTATACTATATAATTTGATTCTTACTATTTAAAAATTTAAAATCTATATAAATTAACCACTCATAATTATTCAATCAAATTATGATTTAATTAATGATAATACGTCATATTGTACGATTGTAATTGTACTATATGATTGGTAGAGAAAACATTTGGTCATTCGAAAGATCATACTTAATGAAACCATAATTTTTGAACTAATGGAAGTGTCTGGTATTTATATCGTACTATATGACTAACTAGAAATAAATAAATCATGCTGTAAAATGATATTTATATGGGATAATTGGCATAGATGATTTCCAATCGTCTCATAAATTATTATGTATGAATAGAGACTAAGCAAATAGATCGTACTAGACAATCTTTGGATTGTACTGTATGTTTTGTTTGAAAAGTTAAAAAGTTTGTCTAAATTATTTTTTATATTGTACTAGATGGGTATAGTTTTTGAACTGATTGTACTATCTAAATTATAATTGTATTGTACGAACAATGATGACCAACTTGAATTTTTAGGGTTTCTTGAAGCCTAATACTTAAGCAATATTTATAGTATCTCGCAGTAACAAGAGAGGATTATTTGACTGCTGAAGGAATTCTAAGAGAGAAGCTTTTTAGGGAGATCCAATGTTTGAGAGGAAGGATAAGGTGAGGTTAAGCATGAAGGAGAAGAAGTGTGAGGGGATTACCTGGTGCCTCCGAGCTAGATGCACCCTTACTCCTATGGCCTTGGTGAGTCCTTCAAGGCTCTCTTAAGAGAGAGGCTTCTAAATCAAGTCATTTAGGTACTCTACATTTTCTAGGAGGGAGAAAAATATGGGAGGAATGTAGCCTTCTCTAAGAGGGAGAAAAAGCTTTGGGCTCTTAGCCTTCTCCATAAAGGAGAAAAATGATTTAAGGTTTGTTGTCGTCATTGGGGAAGTGACATAACTTCTGGCACTCCACCGCATTAGGTTTGGTGAAAGTGAGTTTGTAAGGGCTTCTCTATCTTGTAATAGGAGTAAAAGTAGTTTCATTTTGTATTTGTGCAATATCCAGAGTGGAGGACTCTGGGAGTGGACGTAGGTCAAGGTTGACTGAACCACTATAAAATTCTAATGTGTTTGTTCTATTTTTTTTATACATTATACTTTTTTACATCTAATTTATATGATAACTACTTGGTAAATATCTTAAATTAATTTTTTTTGTTAATTACAATATAATCATTATTATTATAATTATTGTTAAGTTTATTAGCTTTCGCATTGGGTAATCAAGCTGTTTATTTGAAAGTATTAAAAATTTCAAATGATTTTTCCTGTGATAATTTTTTTAATAACCAATTTATCCACCCTATTGGTGTGCATGGGGCTAGTTCTATGAGGTTTAACAACCTTCTCAAACTTTTAAGTGGTATTAGAGCCAGTTTTAAAAACAAGGTTTATAAAACTTTTGAAAAATGCTCAATGACACATTTTGGTAATCAAAATATTGTAGAGGATTATTCAATAACCTGTCCACCAATTATTTTTTTAAAAATTCACATGTGTAAATTCTTGCAGTCTAAATTTTTACATGAGGATGTTAGTACAAGAAGGATATTCTATACCTTATCATTTTGTAAATGACATTAAAATCAAGCTACCATTTAATGAATAGAGTAATCAGGATAGGGATTTACCCAAGTTGAATACAAAATATTTAAACTCTTTTTTCTATGCATTGAAATTTGAAGATTATATGTGTGTATTAACTTGTACTACTTGAAAAGATATTTGGGATAAACTATGCATAACTTATGAAGGAACTGGTGAAGTAAAATAGTCTAGGTTAAACATCTTGCTTCATAACTATGAACTATTTGGAATTTACCTAGTAAATAATTTTTTAAAATTTATACTAGGTTTACACAAATAGTGACATCCCTGCAGGCATTAGGTAGAGAACTTACAAATTCTAAAGAAGTTAATAAGATTTTATATTATCTGCCTAGTTCTTATGATTCTAAGATAACTATAATTACTGAATCTAAATACTTAAAATGTTTACTCCATTGATAATTTATTGGGTCACTCTTTTCATATGAGCATGGAGTGAGTTAAAGGTAAAGTGATGTAGTTGAAAAGAAGATGGGAATGTTGTAAATCTAATTTTATGGATTATTTTAATGATAGCAAACATTCATGTTTTTTTATGACTACTTTGCCTACTAATATTTCAGCTCCACAAGAACGAATGCAACTCAAGCCAGCTCAAGATTGGGTAAATTAGGTCTAAGTTAGTTTGTAATTTTTTCCCTTTCTTGAGTCTATTATAAATGATGTGGTTCCTAATGCTGAGTAACCTTGCACACACACATGGGAGAAAAATTTTTACTGTTGGCTAGAGTTCTCTATTTTGATCACATCGTCCGAGATGATCCAAACAACATCCTTGATGTTCTGTTAAAAATAGAAACCATAATTAGGGCATCCTGATTAAGGCAATCATTATTAAGCACATCGTCCTAGACAAAATTCTTATCGGCTAGGATGATAGGCCAAAATAAAAAAGAATCAACCGCCAGATCTATTTAGGTATTCTTTATTTTTGGACATCATCCAGGACATTATACTTGATGATGATGCATAATTATGCCTAAATTAATCTTGTAATTTAAAACAGTAATTAAGGTTTGATTGCATGATCATATCATCTTGGATGATCGCAGGATTATCTGGCATAATCTCTTGGACGATTGACAGCGGCCAGCTTCTATTCAAGGCAATGTTCTAGAATAGTCCAGGATGATCATGAGATCAGCCTAGACGATAAAGCTATTTTTTCATTTTCTTGACATTCTTTTAGAGCGATTGTCTGGATGATATTCAAGGATTTGCACTAATCATATAAGAAGATATTATACCGATCTGGATGATAAGAACAAAATTTATCTGATCATCCCAAACTATCCAGGCTGATTGAGTTATGCTGATCATCCAGGACGGTATCCATATCGGCCTAGACGATAAAGACAATTTGTATAAAATAAGAGCTATTCCAAAACTCTTATATTTAAGAGCTCATGTTCTATCCAAGAGCTCATCTTTTGCTACTATTCTAACCTGAGAGAGCCAAGAGTAGAGGGAGAAAAAGGGAGAGAGAGAAAGGATCTTTTGAGGGGGAGTTTGGATGGAGTTCACAAAGGTTGCACCACACAAGAATCCATCATCTTCTTCTTCAGTCATCATCCTTAATTCCTTGGGGGTTCTAGAGAGGTAAACTTCATCATCTGATCAAAGTTCTCTGCCTGCATCAGGAGAAAATAAAAGGAGTTGGGTTCTCTTCCTGCTTTTGGAGGAAGTAAAAGGAGTTGGGTTCTTCTTGCTTCTGGAAGAAGAATAAGGAGTTGGATTTTCTTCCTCACCTGGGTTGGTAGAAAGGAGGTTCGTATAGGCTTCTCCACCTTACTATGGGGGTAAAATGAGAGACACTGAATTTAGTTCAATACTCGGAGGGGACTTTGGGGAGTGGACGTAGGTCGTGTTGACTGAACCACTATAAATTTCTATATTCTTTATTATTGCTTACGCGTTTATTTTTTGCACTTTGATTTTTGTGGTGAATCTTGGTTTTTATTTTAAGATTATATTTTGATCGAAAGATTTTTTAAAATACCAATTCACCCCCTCTCTCTTGGATAGCCTTGGGAGTAGTTCAGAAGGGCTTAAGATTTCTAATGAACTTTCAAGTGGCATCAGAGCGAGATTCATAAAATTAAATTTAAAAACTTTCTAAATATTGATTCATGGCTAACTTTGGTAATAATAATACAACGAAAGGATATTCTTTTACATGTCCACCTTTATTTGATAATATATTTTTTTTTTTGGAAAACTTGCATGTCTATGTTTTTACAATTGCTTTACTATCATATGTGGATGCCTGTTAAAGAAGGTTATACACCACCTTCTCATGAACTTAATGGCATTAAAACTGAAATTCCTTTTATTGAATGGACTTTTGATGAAAGAGTTTTAGCACAACTTAATGCAAAATACTTGAACAATGTTTTCTGTGCTTTGAAATCTGAAGATTATATGTGTTTTTCAACTTGTGTAACTGGAAAAAAAATTTGGAATAGATTGTGTGTAACTTATGAAGAAACCAATGAAGTTAAACAATCTCGATTGAATATTTTATTGCATGATTATGAACTTTTTTGTATGAAACCTTCTGAATTAAGTTTTGAAATATATACAAGGTTTACTCAAATTGTCACCTCATTGCATGCTTTAGGAAGAGAGCTAACTAATTATGAAAGGGTCAATAAAATTTTGAGATGCTTGCCTTCTTCTTTTGATGCTAAGATCACTACAATTATTGAATCTAAAGATTTAAATACTTATTCTATTGATAATTTACTTGGATCACTCATTGCTTATGAGCAAGGGGTGAATCAAAGAAATCTTGATGTAGGTGTGAAAAAGATGAAGAAAACTATGGCACTAAAGGATAACAATTTGGACACTGATTCTTCCGGATTTAAAAACAATGATGTTGCCTTCATCACTAGGCAATTTAAAAGCTTTTTAAGGAAGAACAACAAGTATCATCAGAAGTGGAAAAGAGGTAAGGATAGCATAAATTATAAAAATTCTTCTGATGTTGTCTGTTTTGAATACAAGA
This sequence comes from Dendrobium catenatum, assembly GCF_001605985.2. Taxonomy (NCBI): domain Eukaryota; kingdom Viridiplantae; phylum Streptophyta; class Magnoliopsida; order Asparagales; family Orchidaceae; genus Dendrobium; species Dendrobium catenatum. The sequence continues at coordinate 9,758 of NW_021318558.1, read as the reverse complement.
AACTTGGACATGTCAAGGCTGATTGTCCTACACTTAAGAAGCACCCAAGCAAGGAGAAGGGTGAGGAGAAACCCATATACATGAAGGATAACAAGAGATTCCATTAGGTGTTCTAGGTGGATTATGCATCTAACTCCTCTGGGACTGAAGCAGAGGAGGAAAGCATAAATTTGTGTTTGATGGCCGATAATCATCTTAAATAGTTTGACCAAAAAGAGATATGCCAACCAACCTATGATCAACTACTTGAAATATATGAAAAAATTTATGCATCATATAGAAAACTTAAGAAAATGCATGCTAGTTTGAAATTGGAGTTTTTAAATTTATAAAAGAGACTAAATTTTTGATTAAAGATCACCCCCAAATTGATAGCAATCACATGTCCTTACTTGATGAGTTTGATGAATTGAATAAAAAGCACTCTGAGTTGGTTATTGAGCATGATTCATTAAAAACATCCTACACCTCACTTGAATATGATTTTAAGACATACATTAATAAATCTAAGCATAGGGAGCACAATTTGAAAATTGATAATGCAGCTTTAGAAAGTGCTAACTTGAGATTTAAAGCTAAATTGAATACACTTGAGAGAAATTAGAATACATCAACACTTGATCTAAAGCTAAAACCTAGGAAGAGACATTACAACCCAAACAGATTAGTAAATACTTTTCCTGGAGATAGATATTTTTCATGTGGCATGTTAGGACATATTTCACACTTGCACTATTCATCATAATACACATTGGGTATGGAGGCCAAAATTGTATGTTTCACAGCATAACACAAATGCATTGTATTCTTCTTTTAATAAGAAGGGACTCAAACCTATTTAGGTTCCTAAATATGACTGTTAATGATTTTTGTAGGTGTGTTCTCACCAAAGATCTCGTGAGAACATATAATACTTGGACAGCGGATGCTCACGACACATGACTGGAGATGCAAAATAATTAATTTTGCTAGAATCCAGGATAAGAGGCAAGGTTACTTTTGGAGACAACACCAATAGGAAGGTAGTGGGAGCTGGTATAATTAGAAACTCCAAAAATCTTTTGATTGAAATTATTTTACTTGTAGATGGACTAAAACACAATTTACTCAGCATCAGTCAGCTTTGCGATAAGGGCTTCATCATAAAATCTTTGACTAATACTTGCATTATAAGCTTAAATAACAATACTATTTTATAGGGAATGGTGGATTAATAATGTTAACATGCTTGACTTAAATAATGTTGAAAGTACTGCTTCATTTTGCTTAAAAATTACTGCTGATGATTCATGGTTATGGTACAAGAGATTATGTCATGTCAGTATAAAAACTCTTAGAAGAGTGACCTAGAAAGACCTAATTAGAGATGTCCCCAAGCTTAAATTCTCAAAAGGCCACCTTTGTGATGCCTGCCAACTAGGAAAGCTAGTTCATTCCTCTTTTCACTCCATTAAGGACATTGGCACCTCTAGCCCTTTAGAAGTCCTTTGTATGGATTTATTTGGACCCATAGCATTTCCAGCTTAGGAGGGAAATTCTATGGTTTTGTGATTATTGATTACTACCTGAGGTTTACTTGGATTAGATTTCTATCACATAAGAATGATTCTTTTGAAGAGTTTAGATCCTTCTTCACTTGGATTAAAAAAAAGTTAGGTTGTGAGATTTTGACCATCCATAGTGACCATGGGGGAGAGTTTGAAAATGAGAAATTTGGAGACTTCTGTGAGGATAAGGGGATTGGTCACAACTTCTCAGCTCCTAGGGCTCCTCAGTAGAATGGGGTAGCTGAAATGAAGAATCGCACCTTAGTTGAAGCCGCTAGAGTCATGCTTGTTGAGTATTCACTTTCAAATACTTTTGTACAGAAGAAGTAAACACACCTTATTATGTATTATTTAGGGTGAATGTTAGAGCCAAACTTGATAAGACACCCTATGAGATCCTTAAGGGTAGGACACCCAATCTTTCCCACCTCTATGTTTTTAGTTGTAAGGTTTTCATTCATAGCAATGGAAAGTCACACTTAGGGAAATTCGACCCAAAATTTAATGAAGGAGTGTTCTTAGGATATTCAAGAGTGGAGAAATCCTTTAGGGTGTTTAATAAGAGGATATTAGTGACGGAGGAGACAACTCATATAGTGTTTAATGAATCTGATTCTAAGAAGTCTAGAGTTTAGGAGGAAGATGAAGTTAGAGAGAATACCCCTGGAGTTGAAAATTTAGAGAGGAGGGTAGAGCCCTAAAACACTGAAGGTGTAGGTGAGATTACCCAAGGAGTAGAAAATATAGATTTGGAGGAAAGTGTTGAAACTTCCTACACCTTGCCAAGAGAATGGAGATATTCTTTGAGTCATGCTAAAGAAATGATCTTAGGAGACCCTTCTGAAGGTGTTAGGACTAGGCATGGACTTAGGAAGGAAGTGAACCACTTTGCCTTTATCTAAATGACTGAACACACCAATATCAATCAAGCCCTTTTTGATGAGTTTTAGATCTTAGCCATGCAAGAGGAGTTAAACCAATTTATTAGGAATTATGTTTGGGAGCTTGTCGAAAGACCAAAGGGATAAAGTGTAGTTAGAACCAAATGGGTCTTTAAGAATAAAATGAATGATTTTAGTGTGATGGATAGGAATAAGAAAATATTAGTGGCTAAGGGGTATAACCAAATAGAAGGGATTAATTTTGAGGAGATCTTTACCTCTGTAGCTATATTGGAAGATATTAGAGTGTCATTAGCCTTTGCCTGTTATAAGGGATTTAAGCTTTTCTAAATGGACGTTAAGAGAGTCTTCTTAAATGGGGTAATAAAAGAGGATGTGTTTGTAGAGCAACCCCCAGGTTTTGAGAGTTCCCAATTTCCAAATCATATTTTCAAATTAAAAAAGGCCTTATATGAATTAAAGCAGGCACCCAGATCTTGGTATGAGAGGCTTAGCACATTCTTACTAGGGAGGGAGTTTGTTAAGGGGAGTGTAAACACCACCCTCTTTTTGAGGAAAGTAGGAGATGATTTACTTATTGTTCAGATCTATATCGATGATACACAATTTGGATCTTCTGATTAAAAGCTATGTAATGATTTTTCTAAAATAATGAGTAAGGAGTATGAGATGAGTATGATGGGAGAGTTGTCTTACTTTTTGGGGTTTAGCATAAGACAATTTAATGATGGAACCTTTCTAAATAAATCAAAGTATATAAAGGATATCTTGAAGATGTATGAAATGGATAAAGAAAAAGCCAATTAATACTCCCATGACCTCTAGTGTTCAATTGGATAATGACCCACATGAAAAGTCTGTTGATCAAAAGAAGAACAAAGGGATGATTGGATCTTTACTTTACTTAACTGTTAGCTGACCTGATATAATATTTAGTGTTTGTCTCTATGTTATATTTCAAGCTGATCCTAAATAATCCCACCTGACTGCAGTTAACAGAATTTTAATATACCTCTTAGAAACCTAAAACTTAGGAATATGGTATCCTAGGCACAACACTTGTTTTGAGATTATTAGATATTATGATTTTGATTTTACAGGTTGTAAGGTGGATAGAAAGATTACTTTTGGAATTTTCCAATTTATAGGAAAGTCTTTAGTCTCCTGGTCTAATAGGAAGCAAAACTCTATTGCACTTTTCACTGTTGAAGCTGAGTACATTGCCTTAGAAAGTTATGTGGCCCATGTCCTCTGGTTGAAACAGTAAGTTCTGGATTTAGGATTACCTGTAGGCACAATTTCAATCCTTTGTGACAACACTAGTGCCATTTATAATTTTAAGAATCCTATCCAACATTCAAGGACCAAGCACATTGACATAAGGCATCACGTTTTTAGAGACCATGTGACCAATGGAGACATTGAGTTACACCATGTGGCAACTGAGAATCAACTAGCTTACATATTTACCAAACCACTGGCCTTCGACACTTTTAGCACTTTAAGGACCAGATTAGGTGTTATTGACATAAATGCATGAACTTGAATCTTACTGATTTCTGATATGTTATCTGTTTTTCTTCTGTTATTTTATTTATGTAGTTTCTCATTATTTATTTCTTCTTGTCTTGTTTTTGTTTGTTTCTTTATTTTTCTTTCATATGGTTTTTTTTCTAATCTTTGTTGAATTGATATCTTATGCCTTATTTTTATTTTTTGAAATTTATAAGTTAAAGATTGACATCTCTAAATTAGTTAAAGGAGGAAAACACTGTTGATTGTTTCCTTCTCTCTAACTTCTTTTAGTGGTAGAATTTTTTTTTCTAAACAAAAATCTATATCACATTAACAACTGGATTTTGAAATTGATATCTTTTCAATTTTGCTACAGTCATCTATTATATATATATATATATATAATACTCAAAGTCTTAATTCTACCTTCATATTTTTGTAATCTTGTTGTTGAATTTATTATATAATTTATTATTCTATTTTGTAATTCATTCCTTCTTATATTAGAGAGTGAGTTTTTCTTCTCTAATCTATGAAATATATAATCACAACTCAGAATTTTTAAGAATTTTGAAAAAGGGATCTAGCTTGTAAAAATAACAATAATAATAAATGGAAAAAAAGTGGCCAATGATGCCAAAATCAAAAGATGCGCAATGATGCCAAATTGAAAAAAATATATACACAATGTGTATCAAAAATCAAAAGAGGCATAAAATAAGCCCACCAAAAGCAAGTTTCTTCTCTTTCAAAAATTTTAAATCTTAGAAGAATTCATGTGTCTCTTGATATTTTTCAAAGGCTTGATTTCGGATTTCCTTATTGTAACTAATTACTTTGATATATTTTTGTATAAAATATTTTTTTGAAACCAAGTCTTGAACGAATTTCTTTTTCTTTTCCAATTGATTTTTATGATTTAGATCCTTATTTTCAAAACACAGTTTCCCCTGGAAGAAGTCTGAGTTAAGGCTAAAAGGATCAGTTTTTCTGTAATTTTCTAAGATTTTGATGATGTTAACTCATTGATTCTTATAAATTTTTAATTCAATCACATGGAAAACTTATCATATTTAAGCTTTAATTAAAAAAAAAAACCTTTCTTTTTCTTTTTTTATAGTCTTTTTCATATTTTTTAAGGTTTGTTATGTTTTAGTCTCTGCTTTGTTTTTGTTTTACTTTTCTCCTCTTTTTTATGATGTCAAAAGGGGAATAGTTTGTTATACTGTTTATTCTGTAGTTTGATTATGTTATTGAATAGTTGATCTATTTCCATTAAACTGCCTTAAACTGCTTAGATTATTTTTGGCTTGCCATCATAAAAAAGGGGGAGATTGTTGCAAAATCTGATTTTATGGATTAGAATTTCGATGAAAGCAAACATTCATATTTTTCTACGACTGCCTTGCCAACTAACATTTTAGGTTCACAAGATTGAATGCAACTCAAGCCAGCTCATGGTTTGATAGATTAGATCTGAGTCAGTTTATAATTTTTTCCCTTTCTCGAGTTTATTATAAATGATGTGGTTCCTGATGCTGAGTAATCTTGCACACACACATGGGGGAAAAATTTTTATATGTTGGCTAGAGTTCTTTATTTTGATCACATCATCCGAGATGATCCAAACATTATCCTGGACAATCTGTTTAAAATAGAAACCTTAATTAGGGCATCATGGTTAAGGCAGCCATCATTAAGTGCATCATCCTAAATGATATTCTTATCGGCCAAGATGATAGGCCCAAATCAGAAAGAATCAGTTAACAAATTTATTTAGGTATGCTTTATTTTTGGACATTATCCTTGTTAATACTGCACAATTATGCCTAAATTAATCTGATAATTAAGAAAATTAATTAAGGTTTGATTGCACGATTACATCATCCTGGATGATCGCAGGATCATACAGGATGATCTCTTGGATGATTGACATCGGCCAGCTTCTATTCAGGGTGATGCTCAAGATGAGTTTCACAGATTTAAACTAATCATCCAGGAAAATAGTGAGATCAGCCTGGATAATAAAGATATTTTTTCATCGTCCAGACATTCTTTTATAGATTTTTTAAATGATATTCAAGGATTTATACTGATCATACATGATGATATTATATCAGCCTAGATGATAAGAATAAAAATCATATGATCATCCCAAACCATCTGGGCTAATTGAGTAAAATTTATGCTAATCGTCCAGGATGATATCCATATCGGCCTGGACAATAAAGTTAGCTTGTATAAAATAAGAGCAATTCTGAAACTCTTCTATTTAAGAGCTCTTGTTCTACCTAAGAGCCATCTTTTGCTATTATTCTAACTTGAGAGAGCCAAGAGGAGATGGAGAGTAAGGGAGAGAGAGAG
>NW_021318558.1:0-3330 GCF_001605985.2 Dendrobium catenatum | reverse complement strand
TATTTCTCATGATGATAATGTTTTCTTGTCTAAGTCGCCTTCGTTGGAAGAAGTTAAAGATACTATTTTTGGTATGAATTATGAGTCGGTGGCTAGGCCTGATGGTTTCACTTCCAAGTTTTTTTAGAAAACTTGGCATATCATTGGTAAAGATCTTTTTCTACTGTTCTTGATTTTTTTTATGGTAATTTTATACCTAAATTTTTATTGCTACTTCTATAATGCTTATTCCTAATAATAATTCTGGCACTTCTTGGAATGATTTAAGACTTATTAGTCTTTGCTCCTTTTATTATAAATTGATCATTAATATTTTGATGAAATGTTTATTTATTTTTTTGCCTAAATTGATTTCTCCTTTTCAAATGGGTTTTGTCAGAGGTCGTGCCGTTACTGATAACATCCTTTTGGCTCAAGAATTTTGTCACGTTTTAGATGCCTAAGTGAGAGGTGGTAATATGATTTTGAAACTTGATATTGCTAAGGCTTATGGTCTTATCATTTGAACTTTCCTTTATGATATTATGAAGTTATTTGGTTTTAATTTTAAGTTTATCAATCTCATTAAGCTTTGTATTAAAAGTCCTTATTTTATATCATTATTAATGGTAAGTCTAATGGTTTCTTTAAGGATTCTCATGGTCTGAGATAGGGAGATCCCATTTCTCTGGCCCTTTTTATTAATGCGGCTAACTATGTTTTTAAATGTATTGTTGATCTCTTTGAAAAGTCAACTAGCCTTTATTTTAAAACTTTAGGAGGTTTCCATATTTCTCATTTATGCTTTGCGGATGATTTATTATTTTTATTAATGCCTCTTTAAATAGGAATAATAAATTAATGAAGTTTTTTCATCAATTTGAATTGGAGACTAGCCTGGCCCTTAATAATCATAAATGTGGCTTTATCTCTGCTAAGAAATCTCCCTTGGACCATATTGTGGCAATTAAGAATTTAAGTAGTTTTACTCACATTTGTTTACCTTTAAAGTACTTTGGTGTGCCTCTTATTAAGGGTAGGAAGAAATCCTTACTTTTCGATGATTTAATTTTGATTGTGCAAAATAAAGTTTTATCTTGGGATTCTAACTTTCTTAGTTTCATTGGTAGGTTAACTCTTTTTAAGAGTGTCCTTTGCTCTATCCCTATTTATAGCTTTCAAACTTTAGTTCCTACTAAGGCTGTGTGTAACAGGATTGAGAAAACTATTAATAAATTATTTTGGAAAGGGACTAGTAGTAGTTCTAAAATTCACTGGTCTTTCTAGAATAAATACTGTGGCACTTTTGGTGAAGGGGCTTTGGGGTGTAAGTTATTAAAGGATTGGCTTTGTCTTTTTCTTTATATTATGGTATAATTTTCGTGCTAACTTCAGCCTTTGGGCTAAATTTATGAATGCTAAGTATTGTGGTGAGAAGCATCCCACCATGTGTTGTTTTAGTAAATGTAATTCTAAAGTTTGGCAGCATCTTTGCAAAATGAAATGGGTGCTTGAGCCATCTATTTGTTGGGGTATTGGTGGTGGTAATATTTTCTTTTGGCAGGATCATTGGTGGGAGGCCAATCCATTAATTCTATTATTAATACTTCTTCCAAAGCTTTTGTGAAGGTTAACTATTTTTTCACTGATAATGGTTGGGATATTTAATTTTTTTGCTCAGGAAATTTTGTAGATCCCTTTAAATATGAACTCTCTTGATGTTCAGATTTATGCCTTAACTAGAGACAATAAATTTTCTTGAAATGGTGACTGTCATTCCATTAGAGCTATGAAAGTGGTTTATAATATATTCAAAATGATATGGCACAAAAGTATTCCTCATATGATTTCTTTTTTTGTTTGGAAAATTTTACATAATTTCATCACTATGGATGACAATTTGATTAAATGCATTTTCATTATGTCTTTAAATGCCAATGTTGTTATCATATGGATAATATGTATCATGTTTTTAGCTTTGGCCCTTATGTTGTTAAGGCCTGGACTTATTTTGAGGATATTTTGCACTTAAACTTCTTCAATGCTATGGTTTATATTTATGGTTTATTTAATTGCTGGTTTGTTAATTCCAAAGGTCACATAAGGAATGCTTTCCCTTCTCTTATCCTTTGGTTTTTATGGTTGGATAGGAATAATTCCCATTATAATGGTGTGGTTATGAATCATCATAGAATTTTTCAAATTGTTAAAGATAAAATTAGGGACCTTTTTTCTGCTAAGTTAATCTTTGCTAAGAATTTCAATAAGTATCACATAGTTGCTATTGATTTTGGGATTAATCTTGATGTGTATAACTAATAAAAGGTCCCCAGAAGTATCCTTTGTTTGAAACCTCCTGATAATTTCTTTAAGTTAAATGTGGATGCTTTTTTCACTATGTCTATGGCTGGCTGTGCTGGAGTCATCAGGGGCTCCAATGGAAATTGCATTCTTGGTTTCACTAGTCCTAGTTACAATTATGATGTTAATACTGCTATTACTTTTGTTATCCCCTATGGTTTAAGGTTATGTTTCTCTCTTGATTGCATAAATATTATGGTGGAAATTAGCTCTTCTTATTGCTTCCAGCTCTTTATCTTGAGAAATGACAAAATTTGCTCCTCTAATTTGTTTTACCTGAGGAGGGAAATTTCGAAGGTGTTGAGCATACTTAATTTCTTTATTTCTGCTATTGAGGTGAATGATAATTCTTATGCTAAAGCCATGGCTAGTTGAGGTTGTGGATTGGATTCCATGAAGGATTTGTATTATTTGAATTTGCCCCTTCCTGTGAGGGGCCTTTTGAATCTGGATAAATATTTGGTTCCTTATGTTATTCCTTAAGGTGGTTGAGGCTGCTATTTTTTTTGTTGGATTGCTTCTATTCCCTTTGGGTTTTTCTCAGTTGGTTGGTTAGTTTGCATTTTTACTAGTTTGCTTATGTTTTTTTTCTTTGCCTTTGTAGAAGCATTTTGATATTGGGTTAGTTTCTATTTGTTGCTTTGGGTTGGTCATGTGTTTATGGCAGCTTCAGTAGGTTTGGAGATGGCCTTGCATTTTATTTTTTTGCTCTCTTTGTTCTGGGAGTGTTTTTCTAGGTTTTATATGGCATGGTGGTCTTGGCTATTTCAGTATGTTTGGTGGCTATTCTTTTGCTCTCATTTGTATTCTGAGAGTGTGTTGTTGGGTACCATTTATTTTGTGTGGGCCTTATGTTGACTTGATGGTTTGGTTGATTTTCATGGTTATTTGAGTGTGCTGCTAGGTTCTCTGAGGCCTGATGGCCTTGGTTATTTCAGAATGGTTGGTGGTTATTCAATTGATCTCAATTATATTTCTGGGAGTGTGCTG